>NW_028158803.1:0-109738 GCF_964263955.1 Coregonus lavaretus | reverse complement strand
GGGTAGTGGAATGCGAGCAAGGCCTTTCTCTGAGTGCCTTTAGTTGTACTGGAGGAATGAACAGTGTCACGCTTGTAAATTATTCCTCCAGCAGGTTAAAGCCAACGCTCCCAGAGCCCCACATCCATGGCCCATTCCATGGCTTCATCAGGGCCAGTCTTAACTGATGGGCCACCTTATCCATCACAGCTTAAAGGCAAACACTGGGCTGCTGAAACAACAACAGCCACAGCAGAATAGAACAGGAGGACTGACTGTGTAGTGTGTAGGACAAGGAGACAGCGGAACCTACATTTTTAGAAGGTTAGGGAAAGGCGAGAGACGAGAGACGACAGTTTAAAGGGTGTTTCTATCTCCCGCTGTGTTAGCGGGAGACACAGGAAATAACATTATGTTCAACAGACACACAATGTTCTAAACCAGGACAGACAAAAGCTTCCTGAGTCTTTTTGTTTTTCACAGTCAGTCTTGATGTCCTCTCCTCTCTTCTCTCCTTTGCAGTCCTCTCCTCTCTTCTCTCCTTTGCAGTCCTCTCCTCTCTTCTCTCCTTTGCACTCTTCTCCTCATAACATCCTCTACTCTCTTAACCTGTCTTCTATTCTGCACTCCTCTCCTCAGGCATCCTCCTCTCTTCTCTCAATTGCCTCTAAAGGAAGCAAAATTCGACCCATAAAATCACACATGCATAAACGTTGATAACTACACGGACGAGTAAGCGTGATAGTAATATTCACTTTGAAAATAAACCCATGATGGGAAGTTTTCCTTTGTCTTTGTTCCAACCAAACCCAGACTTCCTGAGGTATAAGGCTGTCAGTCCCTAAACCTTTGTTTACATTTCACACAGACCTCTGTTGTCTCGCACTCTCTGCCTCTTTTCCGCTGCTTCAGAGGCCTTCCTTGCATTCTGATTGCAGGCTGTCTGTTGCAGGCCGACTCTAAAGAATACTAATCAGACAGGCCTCTCTCCATATAGGGAGTCAGGCAGTCGGTCTTTTGAGGGAAGTGGAAGGAAATAATTAACAGCATATGATGAATGGGTTGCTTCCGTTTGGCCTCTCTATCTACTGAGACAAGTCTCTAAAAACAATCCCAAATCAGTCTGGAATACTATAAAAGGCCTCCTGGGCACATCCAGTGCATTTTATCTATCTAGTGTGGAAGTAAATGAGGAAATAAAACGAAACCTATTGACATTGCTAATCATTTTGCAGATTATTTAGAAAATAAGGTGAACAGTTTGAGGCAGAATATAAGTCATCCTATCAATGAAAGGGACATTGATTATTCTATTGACCAAATCATGGCATCAAAAGCCTGCAGTTTCACATTACCACAGTTCATCAATTGATGAAGTGCTTAAAGCGTTAATGTGCTTACCTGAGGACAAGTCAATTGAGCTCGATCTCATTGACAACAAACTATTTCGACTAGCAGCACCCTATATTGCAGCTGCAATTAAGCATATTTTTACCTCTTATTGCTCCACGGAAAGTTTCCTAATGAATAGAAGCATGCAAAATTGTGTCCAATTCCAAAATACAAAAAATAACCTTTTATGGTATCAAACAGTAGACCAATTAGCCCTTAACTGTACTCATCATTTAGTAAGATTTTGGAAGAAATTGTCAGTAACCATACACTGAGTGTACAAAACGTTAAGAAAACCTTCCTAATATTGAGTTGCACCCCCCTCTCCCTTTTGCCCTCAGAACAGCCTTAATTAGTCGGGGCATGGACTCTACAAGGTGTCAAAAGCATTCCACAGGGATTCTGGCCGATGTTGACTCCAGTGCTTCCCACAGTTGTGTCAAGTTGGCTGGATGTCCTTTGGGTGGTGGACCATTCTTGATACACACGGGAAACTGTTGAGCGTGGAAAACCCATCAGCGTTGCAGTTCTTGACACAAACAGGTGCGCCTGTGTCACGATCGTTGACACATGATGAAGCGGACCAAGGCGTACACACGAACAAAACAATAAACGATACGTGAAGTCCTAGGGTTTAAACACAAACCTTACGGATCAAGATCCCACAATTAACTGTGCCAAACAGGCTGCCTAAGTAAGGTTCCCAATCAGAGACAACGAGCAACAGCTGCCTCTGATCGGGAACCACCCTGGCCAACATAGAACTAAACGATCTAGAATAAACACATAGAAACTGTAACATAGAAACTAACACCCTGGCTCAACATTAAAGAGTCCCCAGAGCCAGGGCGTGACAGTACCCCCCTCCCCAAAGGCGCGGACTGCGACCGCGCCAACCAAACACCACAGGGGAGGGGCCGGGTGGGCATTCCGCCTCGGAGGCGGATCCGGCTCCGGGCGTGACCACCCCTCTCTCTCTCGCCCTCGTGGTCTGGCCCTGCTGGACTGAACACCGGTGGAGCGGATTGCTCTGGCTCCGGCGTGGAGCAGCTGACCGGTGCCGGACCAGGCACAGGTGGAACAGGCACGGACCGTGCCGGACTGACGACGCGCACCACTGGCTTGGTGCGGGGAGCGGGAACGGGCCGGACCGGGCTTACGACGCGCACCACTGGCTTGGTGCGGGGAGCAGGAACGGGCCGGACCGGGCTGACGACGCGCACCACTGGCTTGGTGCGGGGAGCAGGAACGGGCCGGACCGGGCTGACGACGCGCACCACTGGCTTGGTGCGGGGAGCAGGAACGGGCCGGGCCGGGCTGGCGACGCGCACCACAGGCTTAGTGCGAGGGGCAGGAACAGGCCGGGCCGGGCTGGCGACGCGCACCACAGGCTTGGTGCGAGGGGCAGGAACAGGCCGGGCCGGGCTGGCGACGCGCACCACAGGCTTGGTGCGAGGGGCAGGAACAGGCCGGGCTGGCGACGCGCACCACAGGCTTGGTGCGGGGAGCAGGAACAGGCCGGACTGGGCTGGCGACGCGCACCACAGCCTTGGTGCGAGGGACAGGAACAGGCCGGACCGTACTGGGAACACACACCACTGGCCTTGTGCGGGGATCAGGAAAGTGCCGGACCGGACTGGTAACACACCCCAGTACCTCTCGCCATGCCTCTACACTCTCCTTCTCCCTCGTGACCAGTGGCCCCCGTAACCTGGCGGCCTCCTCTGCAAACCTGCCGAACCGCTCTATCGCGGCCTCCCGCTGCTTCGCCGTCCACGGTGTGAGCCCCCCCCAAAAAAATGTTTGGGGCTTGTCTCTCCCCCGTGAACATGGCCTCCATGGCTCTCGTCAGACTCTCACTCTTCTCCTCCCAGGTCCATCCTCTCTCCTCGTCACGCTGCTTGATCCAGTCGAGGTGGGATCTTCTGTCACGATCGTTATAGGAGGAAGCGGACTAAGGCGCAGCGTGAGAAGCGTACATCTTTATTGAATGTACAACACGAACAAAAACAATAAACGATACGTGAAGTCCTAGGTTAAATTCACAAACCTTCCGGAACAAGATCCCACAATTAACTGTGCCAAACAGGCTGCCTAAGTATGGTTCCCAATCAGAGACAACGAGCAACAGCTGCCTCTGATCGGGAACCACCCTGGCCAACATAGAACTAAACGATCTAGAATAAACACATAGAAACTATAACATAGAAACTAACACCCTGGCTCAACATTACAGAGTCCCCAGAGCCAGGGCGTGACAGTATTTGTTATTGTTAATAGTACTCATTATATGATGTACGCATATCACGCTGCGCCTTGGTCCGTTGCTTACAACGATCGTGACAGCCTGACACCTACTACCATACCCCTTTCAAAGGCACTTCCATATTTTGTCTTGCCCGTTCACCCTCTAAATGGCACACATACACAATCCATGTCTCAATTGTCTCAAGGCTTAACAAGTGACATCAATAAGGGATCATAGCTTTCACCTGGATTCATGGAAAGAGCATGTGTTTTGTACACTCAGTATATAGAACAAAATACAATTGTCACAGCCTACAGCATGTGTACCAAATCAATGGCTCAGTTCACTTGACCAAGGTAAACGTGTGGGTGTGCTGCTTCTTGATTTTAATGCTTCTTGTTGTTCATGATATACATTTACATTTTAGTCATTTAGCAGACGCTCTTACTGTTGATGAAATTGTGTCACTATGGATTTGATAACACCTCATTAAGATGGTTACAGTCCTATCTTGTCAACAGAAAGCAGTTTACATTCATAAATGGTTCCTATTCTGAACCTCATTCTGTACACTGAGGTGTCCCACAAGCCAGCTGCTTAGTCCCTCTTATGTCTTGTTGTACAGTGCATTCGGAAAGTATTCAGACCCCTTGACTTTTTCCACCTTTTGTTACGTTACAGCCTTATTCTAAAATGTATTACATTGTTTTTTCCCCTCATCAATCTACACACAATACCCCATAATGACGAAGCAAAAACAGGATTTTAGATTTTGTTTTGCAAATGTATAAAAAAAAAAAAAAACTGAAATATCACATTTACATAAATATTCAGACCCTTTACTCAGTACTTTGTTGAAGCACCTTTGGCAGCGATTATAGCCTAGAGTCTTCTTGGGTATGACGCTACAAGCTTGGCACACCTGTATTTGGGGAGTTTCTCCCATTCTTCTCTGCAGATCCTCTCAAGCTCTGTCAGGTTGGATGGGGAGCATCACTGCACAGCTATTTTCAGGTCTCTCCAGAGATGTTCGATCAGGTTCAAGTCCGCGCTCTGGCTGGGCCACTCAAGGACAGGTTTTCATCAAGGATCTCTCTGTACTTTGCTCCGTTCATCTTTCCCTCAATCCTGACTAGTCTCCCAGTCCCTGCTGCTGAAAAACATCCCCACAACATGATGCTGCCACACCATGCTTCACCATAGGGATGGTGCCAGGTTTCCTCCAGACGTGACACTTGGCATTCAGGCCAAAGAGTTCAATCTTGGTTTCATCAGACCAGAGAATCTTGTTTCTCATAGTCTGAGATTCCTTTAGGTATCTTTTGGCATACTCCATGCTGGCTGTCATGTGCCTTTTACTGAGGAGTGGCTTCCGTCTGACCACTCTTCTATAAAGGCCTGATTGGTGGAGTACTGCAGAGATGGTTGTCCTTTTGGGTGGTTCTCCCATTTCGACAGAGGAACTCTGGTGCTCCTCCCTGACCAAGGCCCTTCTACCTCGATTACTCAGTTTGGCCGGGCGGCCAGCTCTAGGAAGAGTCTCGGTGGTTCCAAACTTCTTCCATTTAAGAATGATGGAGGTCACTGTGTTTTGGTACCCTTCCCCAGATCTTTGCCTCGACACTATCCTGTCTCAGAGCTCTGCGGACAATTCCTTCGACCTCATGGCTTGGTTTTTGCTCTGACATGCACTGTCAACTGTGGGACCTTATATAGACAGGTGTGTGCCTTTCCAAATCATGTCCAATCAATTGAATTTACCACAAGTTGTAGAAACATCTCAGGTATGAACAATGGAAACAGGATGCACCTGAGCTCAATTTTGAGTCTCATAGCAAAGGGTCTGAATACTTATGTAAATAAGGTATTTCTGTTTTTTATTTCTAAAAACCTGTTATCACTTTGTCATTATGGGGTATTGTGTGTAGATTGATGAGGATTTAAAAAAAATGTAATCAATTTTAGAATAAGGCTGTAACGTAACAAAATGTGGAAAAAGTCAAGGGGTCTGAATAGTTTCCGAAGGCACTGTATACAAATGATCTCCCTCTGGTGCTCTCCAATTCTATGGCAGCCATGTTTGCTGACAATATCACTGTCTATGTAACAGGCAACTCTGTAGGGCAGCTGAAAGTGGCTCTTGTAGCTGACATGATAAGTATTTAAAATGTGATAACCCAGAACAAATTAGTGCTAAATACAAACGAAACAAAGGTGATGCTAATATATACATAGAGGAGAAGGAAGAAACTAAACTCCTTACAGCTGACAGTTGGCGGGACACCCATAGAAGAGGTTTCAGAGATTTAGCTGTTAGTTGTGCTGCTAGACAACAGTCTCTCTTGGTCATCACGCATTTCACAGCTCTGCAACAAAATCATCGGCACCTCCTGTATCCTCAGAAGGATTGCCAAATATATGCCAGAGCAAATTCTAAAACAAATCTCACAAGCTGTCATTCATAGTCAAATTAACTACTGCTCTGTCGTTTGGAGTAATGCAAGTCCCGTGTAGCTCAGTTGGTAGAGCATGGCATTTGCAACGCCAGGGTTGTGGGGTCGATTCCCACGGGGGGCCAGTATGAAAATGTATGCACTCGCTAACTGTATGTCACTCTGGATAAGAGCGTCTGCTAAATGACTAAAATGTAAGTGTTGGTGACCTAAAGAGACTGCAAATAGCACAAACTAAGGCAGCCAGAATGGTTCTGCAATGTGGTTACGAGATGTCCTCCATAGAATTACATAATGCACTCAAATAGTGACTGTCAAGAAAATGATAGAAAATAGTATTCACCACTCTGAAGGAGCAACTGCTATATATGATAAACTGGATATGGTCAAAGACAAAACACTCTCATAACACACAGAGCAGAACCAAGGCCACCTGTAGACAATTAAAACCCAAATTAGAACTGGGCAAAATAGCTTTTAGTTTCTGGGCAGTGAAGTCCTGGAACTCTTTGCCAGAACGTTCCAAAAACTTGCCAAATAGCTGTTTTAAGAGATTCATCCATAAAATGTCTTGAACAACAAGAGTGGGTCTAAGAGGTTATTGTAATATGTGATGTTGTATTTAAAGTAATATGTACACATGAGGTATGTGAGTAGAGGGGGGGTGAGGACACTGCCCTAATGCTACAACATATTCAAGGAGATTAATGTGTGGTGCTGGTATTAACAAGAATATTAACCATGGAAAGGGTTGTTGTATTATAACATTAGCTATGGGACTGGGTATACAGTATTTAGCCCATATATGGAACAATGGACTTCCCTATTAGTGTTATTATTGAACATTAATTATGATTTATTATAACTTAAGAATAATAACACATTACATTAGGGATATAGATTGAAATTCTTTCACTAATTTAACTGATGTTGTTCTATCTCTTCTTTTAACACGTATGGACCCAGCACTTAATTGAGCATCTGTTCTTTTTACCTTTGACAATTTTTCCATTTGAAAAAGTGCCCATCACACAATTTGTTGGATTTTAAATTTCACCTGTATTCATTTTTTCAAGATAATTTGGACATTTTTCTGTTTTAATAAAATACATAATTTGAAGAACAAAAATAACTGTGGCAATTCATATCTTGCAGGAAAATACTTTAATCTCAAGAGAAGACAGGTTAAATGTTAAAAAAGGTTTAATGTTCTCATACTTATAAAGTAGCCCTGATCTTGTAGGCCTAGGCCTAGAGGATATCCAAAAAAGCTAGCAATACACTGAATTGTAAATAAATTGTAAACACAATACCACAACAAATGTTTCCAATCTGGGAGGTAAACTCAATAAAGTATTCAATAATTTAGCTGTGTATTTCAGATGGAATCAAAGCATCAGAATGTACCAGAGGCCACCAAAATAGAGCTTGTTCTGCAAAAAAATCTTCACCTGCCAGACCCCATAACCCAGGGGATCCTGGCTGGCTACTTTATCTATTTGGCTGGCTACTCCATGTGCTTGTGGAAAACATGGAACTGAAAAGGGTTCTACCTGGAACCAAAAATAGTTATTCAAACAGTTCTCCTATCGGGACAGTTGAAGAACCCTTTTAGGTTTTAGATATCACCTTTTTTTCTGAGAGTGTACCATAGCATTAGTCTGTGTGGAAACAGGTTTCATTAGATTAAACATTACTGGACTACACTGGCAGAATGAACTCTCTCCCCTCTGAAAATAACAACGGCCTGATCCCCCCAGTTATGACTCCAGAGGGTTTAATCCCCAGTCTAATAAACTCTAAGGGATGATCTGAGAACCTGACTTGCTGATTCAGTCTGAGGGGGAATTATGGTAATAGGAAACTCAGATCAGTTAGACAGTGGGGAGGCCTGGGTCCAATAGGTGTAGTAGTCTGGGTTCTGCTCTGAGACAACTGAACTGAAGCATGACAGAGACTGAGACACACATCAAGTCAAGTCAAATCAAATCAAATTGTATTTGTAACATGCACTGAATACAACAGAATGAAATGCCGTGAAATCCTTACTTACAAGCCCTTAACCAACAATGCAGTTCAAGAAATAGAGTTAAGAAAATATTTACTAAATAAAATAAAAAGTAACACAATAACAATAACAAGGGCTATATACAGGGGGTACCGGTACCGAGTCAATATGCAGGGGTACAGATTAGTCGAGGTAATTTGTACATGTAGGTAGGGGTAAAGTAACGATGCATAGATAATACACAGTGAATAGCAGCAGTGTAAAAACAAAACACCACCAGGGTAAATGGAGACTCTCAAATTGCTAAATGCATTTTTTTTGCTTTTCTTTTTCTCTCAAATGTGTGTCTTTATAGGCATGAGAGAGAGAGAGAGAGAGAGAGAGAGAGAGAGAGAGAGAGAGAGAGAGGAGAGAGAGAGAGAGAGAGAGAGAGAGAGAGAGAGAGAGAGAGAGAGAGAGAGAGAGAGAAGAGAGAGAGAGAGAGAGATGAGAGAGAGAGAGAGAGTGAGAGAGAGAGAGAGAGAGAGAGAGAGAGAGAGAGAGAGAGAGAGAGAGAGAGAGAGAGAGAGAGAGAGAGAGAGAGAGAGAGACTTCCGTATGATATGTGTTTAAAGCTGGGGTGTTATCTGTAGGAGACAGGGAGTTCATCTAAGCTCCTGTTTTCTGGCTGGCTGGCTAAAAAGGGGGGTTAGGGGGCTAAAATATTAAAGCAGCTCACCTGCAGGCGCCAGTGGCATTGATCAGAGGGCTAACCCCTCCTCTTGTCCAGAGGCCTTTGATGGGTGCAGAACCCAATTTGGCTTGGGCTCACACCAAGCCCCCCACGGACCCCTGAATACTGGATCAAAAGGTAGATGGTAGAGAGACGTGTGTTTGCGTTTGTGTACACTACTTTGTGTTCAGTGAGAGAAGTAGAGTGAGAGACAGAGAGAGGGAGTGCCAAAAGAGAGAGAGAGAGAGAGAGAGAGAGAGATGTTATGTTATGAAGGGACAAGCGGAGCTCTCAGTATTTAGATTTTGTTCACTGGAAACAGAGTGTGAAACTTTGATGAGTGATTTGCATCTCTGGACGTGTATGAAGAGGTGGCCTTTGTTCCCGTCTCCAAAAGCTGGGACACTGGAGCTCCTCCTCTCCTCCTGGCCCTCGCTCTCCGCCGGGACCAATCCAACACCCCCCATCCTGTCATGTCACATTGAGCACCTGCTGATACCCCTTTCATGCAACCCTCTCCTCCGAAAAACTACAGGGGCAAACATTCCCCCTTGTGGTGCCCCCCATACACTACTCTGTATGAAATGGCCATGGGGGCCGTGGTATCCCAGGCTGATGTTAACCTCCCTGTCACTATCAGAGGAACAAGGAAACAATAAGTTAGGGAAGGGAGGGTGGTGTGTGACACTGGGACAACAGAGCAAGGGGAGAGGGGGAAAGAGAAAGAGAGGGAGGTTGGTTAGTGAGGGAGGGGGTTGAAGAGCCAAACTCTTCTGGGGGGAGGGGGGGGGGGGGGGGGGGGGGGGGGGGGGGTGTATTTGTATTCTAATGGCAGTGGTAGTCGTGGATACGCCTAGGTGACTGGGAAACATGTGAGCGGAGGAAGTTGGTGAGCTGTTATTCCACAAGCGGGCCTCAGAAACCCATGCTGATTAAAAAGAGACAGGCTTCATCCCAAATGGCACCCTATTCCCAATATAGTGCACTACTTTTTACCAGGGCTAGACTTGGGCGATATACCATTTATACTGTATACCAGGGTATTTAGAAATACAGACGGTATGATTTTCAATACCCCCCCCCCCCCCCCCAAAAAAAAAAAAATATATATATATACAGTACCAGTCAAAAGTTTGGACACACCTACTCACTCTTTATTTTTACTATTTTGTACATTGTAGAATAATAGTGAAGACATCAAAACTATGAAATAACACATATGGAATCATGTAGTAACCAAAAAAGTGTTAAACAAATCAAAATATATTTGAGATTTGAGATTCTTCAAAGTAGCCACCCTTTGCCTTGATGACAGCTTTGCACACTCTTGGCATTCTCTCAACCAGCTTCATGAGGTAGTTACCTGGAATGCATTTCAATTAACAGGTGTGCCTTGTTAAACATTTATTTGTGGAATTTCTTTCCTTCTTAATGCGTTTGAGCCAATGAGTTGTGTTGTGACAAGGTACGGGTGGTATACAGAAGATAGCCCTATTTGGTAAAAGACCTAGTCCATATTATGGCAAGAACAACTCAAATAAGCAAAGAGAAACGACAGTCCATCATTACTTTAAGACATGAAGGTCAGTCAATACGGAACATTTCAAGAACTTTGAAAGTTTCTTCAAGTGCAGTCGCAAAAAACCGTCAAGCGCTATGATGAAACTGGCTCTCATGACGACCGCCACAGGAAAGGAAGACCCAGAGTTACCTCTGCTGTAGAGGATAAGTTCATTAGAGTTAACTGCACCTCAGATTGCAGCCCAAATAAATGCTTCACAGAGTTCAAGTAACAGACACATCTCAACATCAACTGTTCAGAGGAGACTGCGTGAATCAGGCCTTCATGGTTGAATTGCTGCAAAGAAACCACTGCTAAAGGACACCAATAATAATAAGAGACTTGCTTGGGCCAAGAAACATGAGCAATGGACATTGGACTGGTGGAAATATGTCCTCTGTTATTTATTTAGAATTCAAGGCACACTTAACCAGCATGGCTACCACAGCATTCTGCAGCGATACGCCATCCCATGTGGTTTGCGCTTATTTGGACTATCATTTGGTTTTCAACATGACAATGACCCAAAACACACCTCCAGGCTGTGTAAGGGCTGTTTGACCAAGAAGGAGAGTGATGGAGTGCTGCATCAGATTACCAATTGAGATGGTTTGGGTTGAGTTGGACCGCAGAGTGAAGGAAAATCAGCCAACAAGTGCTCAGCATATGTGGGAACTCCTTCAAGACTGTTGGAAAAGCATTCCTCATGAGGCTGGTTGAGACAAGGCCAAGAGTGTGCAGACCTCATTTGGCAGAACTTTCAGAGAGCTCAGAGAACGATGATTCATAAGCAGCGACAGCAAAAGCCCTTATCAAACTTTTGTCTTCTCTCCCTAATGTTCCCAAATGGTGCAGCTTTGCAGGCCAATAAAACAGCTTAGTCATTGTGTACATTCTTCCCCCAGTCAATGATGATCTACATAGAGGCCTGAGAGGGATTAGCAGGGGAACATGATTGCTTTGACAGCAGCAGGCTAAACTAAAGCTCTCTGAACTGAGCCCAGCGCACAGCGGGCAGTGAACAGGCAGTGGTATGACTGACTCGCTGTGTGGTGCCTGCTCTGCCATAGAACCCTGTGTTAAACTAGGCCCTTGGACAAGATAGATAGAGAGCCAACCAAGGCGTAGTCTGCATGACGTTTCACTAACTGACTCTGCTGCTGGTGCCTTTCCTGCTCTGCCATAGAGACCTGTTTTAAACCAGGCCCTTTGACTAGAGAGATACAGCCATGTTCTTTGACCATAGCATAGAAGGCCTTTTGACTAGATGAATGCAGCCCTGCTGTTAGACCTTAGAAGATGTCGTCTAGCTGTGCCCTCTCTTCTCTGGAGGGTAAGACCCTAGTCACCAATCCTGATTTGCAAAGAGTCCTTGTCGATCAGCTCCTGTGTTTTAGTCTTCTGTGCCTAACCTACAGTAACCATGGGCTCTAATTAGAGCACTTGCCCGTCTGCGATGAGTGCCACCACATTTACATCATTTAGCAGATGCTCTTATCCAGAGCGACTTACAGTTAGTGAGTGCATACATTATAATTGTTTTATACTGGCCCCCCGTGGGAAACGAACCCACAACCTTGGCGTTGCAAACGCCAAGCTCTACCAACTGAGCTACATCCCTGCCGACCATTCCCTCCCCTACCCTGGACGACGCTGGGCCAATTATACGCCGCCCCATGGGTCTCCCGGTCGCGGCCGGCTACGACAGAGCCTGGATTCGAACCAGGATCTCTAGTGGCACAGCTAGCACTGCGATGCAGTGCCTTAGACCACTGCGCCACTGATGAGCTCTTCAGATATCAGTGGACCAGAGAGATGGCTGCATCACGATTATAGTCTGCTTCTGCTTGTACCTCATATTTACTTTGCTATTGTCCTTGTCTCAACCTTTACCACCACCACGCATGTACACACTCACTCACTCACACACGCACACACGCACACACACACACACAAACACCTTTTTTATTATCTCCCTATTATTTCTGTCTGAGATTATTGGTTCTTTCTCACCTCTCTGGCCCTGGCCTCATCTGCCAGTGGGGGAGCTAGGGTGTGCTAGTTGTGTATTATAGCCCTGTTGCTTTCATTTAGTGTTTTTATTTCTCTTTTCACATCAGCGATCAAGAAGAACAGGAGACAAAGGAAGGGACATTTGGATGTTTGCCAGACAGAAAGCGAGGGAAGAAGAAGGCAGTGATGGAGGGAGGGGTAGAGAGCGATTGAGAGCGTGTTATGAGGGAGGGAGGAATGGAGGGAGGGGTGGAATAGGTAAAATAAGAAAGAAAGGAAAAATTGTAGGCGTGCCTGGGGCAGACAAAAAAATGAGTGATTTTGTATTGCTTTGTGTGTTGTCATCGACAACACAGGCGAACAGAGACCGAGGCCAGTACAACTGTCTCAAGGGAACTGTCTCTCCCTTGGTTGGAATTTTGTATTCCTCCTAAAATATTCCCCCCACCCTTCCTACTAGGCCCATCCTCCTCCACCGCCCACCCCCACTTACAAACACACATTTGGAATATGGTAACGTTTGTGGTCTGTTTTGCTTTCAAGGTGGCGGCCATTTGTAATTTAAATGAATTCTTTGCTTGTCAGCGGGAAGAATTTGTCCTAATTGTATGTAGTTCCGGGCCTTTGTCGTTCGTTTGTTGCTCCCCTCCCTCTTATTTCCTGCCCCTCTAGCAGGCCCATCTGTAATTTGTCATGTGGTCCAACATGCTGCGCTGTGGAAGGGGAGTGTGTGTCCGTGTGTGTGTCTGAATGGCGTGGAAGAAGTGAGGGTTGGTCTGGGAGGGAATAACAGGGACTCACACAGGGCATTGATTCATCCAGCCAACGTGGAGCGCAACGGGAACATTGGCTTCAATAAAGGCGTTTTTTACGAACTGCTTGTACCTTCCTGAAGAGACCATCAGTCACTTACTGTACTGCTGATTACTGGGTGGAGGCTTTGGGGATTTCATAATATGCTTCTGAATACTGGATGTCGTTACATGGAGCAATGTGGGTTATAAAAATGTGATTTTCAAGATTGATTTGAATTAGTGTAATTATTATCAGTTGTATTAATCATTCAAGTCATTTCACTGTTAAACATCAAACTAATTACTGACAGTAATTTACCCTCCATTGGATTGTTGTTAATCGTCAGGTAGTGATGTAGGCCTATTGACATTTGTAGGTTCATATTTTTACATAGGTATCGTTAACTCCCTTGGTCCACTGGGCTTTGTGCAAGGCAGAGGCAGGCTATTTAATAGAGCCTTGCTCCTGCTAAACACACACACACACACACACACACACACACAGTCACACACACACACACACACACACACACATACACACACACACACACATACACACACACACACACACACACACACACACACACACACACACACACACACACACACACACACACACACACACACACACACACACACACACACACACACACACACACACACACACACAGGTTATGTTCTATCCTCGTAGGGACATAAACTTAATTTCCATTCAAAATCCTATTTTCCCTAACCCCTAACCCTAAACCTAACCTTTACCATAACTTTAACCCCTTAACCTAACCATAATTCTAACCCTAACCCTAATTGTAACCCTAACCCTAAACCTAACCGTTAAGCTTAAAAAAGCCTTTGTCCTCATGGGGACATGAGAAATGTCCCTACGAGGGAGAATTTTCCTTGTTTTACTGTCCTTGGGGAACTTGCAGGGTTTTAGGTCCCCACAAGGATGGAAGAACCCCCCCCCCCAAATAATATTCAAATAATATTATTTGAAATATGTAAAATATTTTCAGCATATAGTTGAGTCTGCCTGCAGTGCCAGATGGATGGTATTTGCCCATTTGAGAATATTTAATTGGTTTTATTGTGCCATGCAAGCTCAATCAAGCATAACTTAAGAATTCAAAACATTTCAAATACTGTTTGAACCCAGGTATGATGTAGTAGGGGTTGGCTGACTAAATGGGGTTTTATACAGTACAGTACACACTGTCCCCATGTGTCTGAGTAGAGAACTAACGCTGGAGGAGACAGGAGGGGTGGGGGGTTGCTAATGGACTGGCAGTAAAAGGGAAATAGGGACAGTTTGTGTGTGTGTGTTTGGTGTCCCGCTATCCCACGCCAGACTACAGGGCTGGAGGGAGATGAGGGAGGGATGGGTCAGTAGAGAAAGATGTCATTAAAACGATGACCCTGTCAAGGAGAATGAGCTCCCTGGGGGGTTGGTGGGGTGAAGGGGGGTTTGGGGGAGGCAGCAGGGCAGCCACCTATGGGGGTTAGGCCATAGAGGGAGAGACGTGAGGGGAGGCAGGGGTATTGCTGTCTGAATCTTTAATAAATCAATGCAGGTCAGATCTTAGAGCCGAATGTCACTCAGATGGCCTATTTTGATCGTGTGAGTGTGTGTGTTCACGTGTGTGTGCGTTGTGGGTGCATTTCTCACCTCTAATGAGAAGTGGCTGAGCGGAATGATGTGACCTAATTTGTCCCAGGAACACCAACAACTACCTGGCCTGTGATTTGGTAGAATACCCCTACACACACACACACACATTACTGTAATACACTTCCATTCTTTCACCTTCAACTAGATCCATTGTTATTGTCTGAGCTTTACTGATCAACAGAGCATTTGCAGTCAGAGGGACTGGGTTTGATAGCCCTTCATACAGTAGATATGGCTGATGTAACCCTCCACACGTCTTCCTCCTCCTCCATATCTGCCTTCCCACCACCATAACAATGGGCCTTATTACCAGGCTGTGAAGCTAACGCATGCTGGCGAACAGATCTCTGTCTCTATGATCTGTTCGTTTACATATTCAGACCCTAAACAACAATCACCACGTGTGTGTTGTGAGTTTGAGCCCTCCAGGCAAATGGCATCAAAAAACGGAGAGAGGAAAAATGTGTGCTGTGTACGAGAAAATTAAAAAAATATGATTATGTTGTAGCCAGCGGGGCAATTGCTGGAGATCAATTCCTATTGATTAAGTTTGGATGGAAATGTGGCGTTGTGGCGTGGAGCTGGAGTGTGTTTGGCGTATCAAGGGAAGAGAGACGGACGCGAGGTGAAAGCTGCTGAACTGTTACTTTAGGGCCTAATGCGATCACAGCTCAGTGCAGAGCTAGCAAGCTTCACATAATGAGACAGGCTTTAATGGCTGTGATTTCTACTGATAACACTGTAGCCTACAGTCTCTACGCCGCTCATGCGTTTGATTGAAGAATGGAAATGACAGAATGAGAGAAATCGAGAGGCTGAGCAAGATAGAGATGGAGAGATGCATAGAGGAGGAAAGTGGTTGAACAGATAGAGATTGAGAGAGAGAGAGAGAGAGAGAGAGAGAGAGAGAGAGATAAATCCCATCTGTAGATTCGCATAAAACAAGCAATTTAGACTAGAGTATTACAATCTTTTTTTTTTTTTTTTTGGTGCCCTACATCTCTCTTTTTCCTTTCTGATGATTTCATCCTGGCAGTCAGTAAGCTTCTTTGTCTCCCTGCTCCCTGCCTGTAAGCCCTTGCTTATGTAAGCCAGGGCCGCTATATGTGACAGGATTTGGGAGGTCTTGAGCTGTGGCATGTCGCTGACGCACGCAGGTCCTGTCTGGGAAAAACATGGCTTCTCAGAATGAATGACATGGAGTATAACAACAGGATAAATACGAGTTTCAGTCAAAGGCAATGCCTTCTGCCAACAATACTGATGCCAAACTGAAACCAGTTGAATTATTTTCGTTTTGTGGCTACCTTATCCAGCAGGCTATTGGTTATAAGCAGGGACGGCCTGTTCAATAGGGCGATATGGGCGACGCACTGCCAAACGGGAAAAGGAAGGGATTTTTTTTCTAATCAATTATATCACGGCAACAGTAGTTATCAGTGTTCACGTCTGATCTGCCAGCCACTAAATGTCAAATCAGGCTAAAGTCGTGCTTCAAATGGCCCCGCCCGTTTTTGGGGCGATTTCAGTCAAGTTGAAAATCGCCCAGAAGTCTCTCATAGCCTGTCATGTAAAATCTATTTTTTTCAAATTTCAAAGCTTTCAATACATTCTCTATGGGTGTCTGTGGGCTTGCACTTACGCGCTTTCGTCATACGTGATGTAACCATGAACGTAACTAAGACAATAGCGGCTAGCAGCGTCTCTGTTGCGACCTGCAGTGTGGCGTTATTTTATGTTTTTAATTTGTAGACTTAGTTTACAAACATTCTGCCAACCATGGATTTCCAGTGGTTGGTTTTGGACTGATCTTGTTGATCGTGTACATACCCGCTACGAACGGACTAAATAATGAAAACGCTGCTGGCAGCGGAATCCCAATACAGCTGGGAGACTTGGCTGGATGACAGAGTCCCGGACAGAGAAGTGGAGCCGGCCGGCTTCACCCTGGTCAGAGCGGACCGCGATCCTGGTAAGAGAGCGACTCTGTACCTCGACATTGAACTGCTTTCTGTGTCATTGCGACCTTACTATCTGCCCCGTGAGTTCCCCCAATTGTTTGTTACCGTTGTGTACTGTTGATAATCACAAGTTTACTGGAGAACTGAGACCAAGTAGAGACTTTGGACAGGGTGGATATGGTATAATAAAGGCAGTTTATTCAGAGGTAAAGATATCTGGAATCGCGTGCACGGACTCGTTCGTCAAACTCTTAGGGAGAAGAGAGCCCCGAAAACATTGTGTGCAGACATTTTATACAATAAATGATGTAGGTTGAATCTAGTAGTTCTGATCTTCTGATTGGTCCTGATGAGTTGGGCGAGGGCCCCTCCACTGTTGCATTGGCTCTGAGTCGGTTTCTCTGTCTTCAAATGTTCAGCCTAAAGAGAGGGGATTTTTGTGTGTGTGTGTGTGTGTGTTTAACAGTGATGATGATGTGTGTGTGTGTGTGTTATCAGTGATGATGTGTGTGTGTGTGTGTGTGTGTGTGTCCTCAGAGCAAGAACTCGTGAGTTGGAAGAACTGAGAGACCTATGGCGTGGGTGTTGTCCTTGGCCACCTGCTGACAAGGCTGACAAGATAGGACTCTTTTGTCCATTGTTATAGGATAGGAACAGCATTGATTGAAAACAAACGCCCAACACAAAATGGGTCATGCACAAGATTTTAGTCAGACCAAGCTATAACATTATATATTTACTACGACAGTACATTCAACCAAAAGCTAATATAACAAAGGCATCAGAGATTATTTATAATCTGTCACAGAAACTGGAATCCATCTCCCCAGATCAGTCAATAAATGCTTCTGGTATTGACTTATATGCTGCCCCTGTCTTCATGTTGTTGCTGGACATATCTTTTTTAAAATGTGTGTAGGTCACCTAAATCATCAGAAAAATTGCCCCTCCTGAGAATTTTTTCAGGAGCCGCCACTGGACCTGACAGGTGTGGCATATCAAGAAGCTGACTAAACAGCATGATAATTACATGCATTGAACTGCATCCATCTATTCTGCCAACAATGCCTTAGTGTACGTAATGGAACATTGAATCACATATAACTTATTTTGTAAAACCTCTTATAAATGGATTTTGTAGCATAAACTGGAAATTTGATATTTTTGACTGATATGATTGTCTGTTTGTTTCTTATCTGCAAAGTAGTTAAAACACTGTCAGTTCCACTTTAAACTAGGTCACTGGTTACTTTGTGTGCTGAAAGTGAAACCTTATATGTCATGAGCAAATAGGAACAGGATACATACCACGGTATTACCATTTTAGTACACAAAGGGGCTGCTAAAAACACAAACAATTATCAGAATGCTAACAAAGTTAGCACCATCTAATAGTACATTTCAATAGAGGCTGCTAGCTAAATATGCTAACAAGCGCAAACGAAAATAAAAACATTGCATAGACAGGCAATCCAGCTCATAAAGTTATACAAGTATTGGTCGTAGCTACCGAATATCATTTTTGGGGAGTTTGGACATTTGCAAGCAAATGTGAACGAGAGACATTGTGCAAATTAACAAAAGTTTTGAGCAGGCTTGTCTGAAGAACAGGACAGACTCTGGAGCAGTATGTATACACACTGTGTCTGTGTGGAGTCTGGAGTCGCTAGGGCAACGGGCATGCCTGCTCTGCTCGGAGAAGAGGGGGGAGTTACACAAAGTTTACACAAAGATAGCAGCAGTTACAGCTGTACAGATAACTCATCCAAAGTATTTTGACTTCTCAAACACGGCAGAAAGCTAACACTGTATGATGCCCCATCTCCTCATTAATTCAGCCACTTACTTAGCTAACTAGCAAGTTAAACCAAATACACAGCTGGACTCACCAGCTCCCGCTTTCTCCCGTTGTGCTATTTACAAACAAATACTTGACTGGCTCAACTATTCTGGGGAACTACGGTAAGCTTCATAATGTAAAATAATGTAACAGGTGAAATGAAGAACGCCATCTGCCTTTTCTCCTAACATATTGCACAAGTTGACTGCAGGTATTAACTTAAAAAGTAGCTACAAATATTCACATTTATTGAACAGGTTTTGACAGTATTAATAGTATTGAAAAACCATCCTGTGGCTTTTTCCAAATACCCCGGTATACGACATATACGGTATACCGCCCAAGCCTAGAAGGGACTGGTTCAGTGGGACACGTCCCATTCTACTCCACACACCCTATCCCTTCAACATCTCGCTCTTTATGTTCTCCCCCTAAAAGTGAAGTCTTGAACAACAACAATGAGAAAGAAAGAACGAATGAAAGAAAAGAGAGAAAAAAAAGTGTAAGGCGGGGTCGATGTCTGTCTGATTTCTAAGAGTCAGCACACACACAGGCACAGGGGAAGGAGATTAACCTTTGTGAAGCAGCTGTAGAAAGCTGTAGCGCTGACGAGCTAGCATTAGTGTGGCTTTCTCAAAGCGCCTTACCGTCTTGCCTTCCTGTTATCTGGGCCAGGCCTTTGAAATACGCACCAGGCTCACAGATAAATCTGTCTGACTGTCACCAGATGTGTTTGTTCTGTTTTCAGGTTTTTATTTTGTTTTTAAGATGGGTTTATATTCCTGAAACATGGGTGGGAGGAAGGCGAGCTTAGATAACGCTTTAAGACCCTCTTAGCATGTCTTATTTGAGAGTTGCGTGTTTTTGCTCAGTCCCATGTTTCTTGTACATCTTGGGAATTGAATTGGTACTGGAAACACACTCAGAGAGCAAAGGCTTGGGACACTAGTCTCTCATATTGAGGTATAGAGAGAGGGTCAGTGTCAACACGCTAACTCTCCTTTGAGATTGGCTCATTTGTACCCTAAGGCTTGGGTTTCCTCTGTTCAGAAGGGGAAGCTCAGAAATGGGAACTGGAGGTTGCTTTTAAGTGTGGCTGGCTGAATCCTGCTCTAGGCTGAGGGGCGTTTGATGATCTCCGACTCTCTGCAGGCGTCCACTCTGTATAGGGCCCCTTACATCTCTTGCCTTTTGTAGTCCATCCACCCATACTCTATACATCACCCTGGACTGTATACTATTGTATAGAGGACAGGGGCTAGTGCTTTTAGCCGTATTACATTTACATTTTAGTCATTTAGCAGACTCTTATCCATACATTTTGGCCCCCCGTGGGAAACGAACCCACAACCCTGGCGTTGCAAGTGCCATGCTCTACCAACTGAGCTACATGGGACTGCGTTGCACTGTGTTGAGGTATTTCACTGCTCTTACCACCATTAATCTCACATCCCACTCATCATTCAGGAGCTAGACAGGTCTTTCATCTTCTGAACAGACGCCTTTCATACTGTGCCACTTTTCTCTCCCCGTCCCCCTTTCATAGACACACGCACAAGTGCACGTAGGCAGGAACGCACGCACGCACACACTGGTCAGTTAATCCCTCAGTAACACTGCACTCATATTCAATGTTCCTGGGAGAAAGCAAGGCAAATCACAACTCCTTGAGGGAAAATAAATAAATAAGCGGTGTCATTTTTAAGTAGCTTTCATTTCACCAGTTGATACTTGATTCACTTTACATGTGTATGAACTTATTATTAATGAATTAAATGTATCGATCGTTTGTTTGCATACACTTGTTACTTTCATTTTACTTTCATTTAAGTAATGAAAGTGATAAAAATACCAATCATTAAGAATAATCATAATTTTTAAGGTGATACTACAGTGTATTGGTAATGGTGATGTGGTTGCAGCAAACATAAACCAACATAAATCTAAAAATAAAATATGAAGCACTGTTTTATTGCATTGCAGTTTATGGAGTGTTGTAGCATTTAGACATACTAAATATACGTTTAAGTAACATGTAATTTATCCTTTTGATTAACAGTAATGTAAAATTAGTTTGTCTTTGGAATAACAAGTTTAGACCTAAACACTCCACTGTTGACCAAAGTTTTGGTTTCATTCATTCCCACACAATTCCCAATATCTGCAAAGGTTTTATTATGAGTGAAAGGCTGTGGTCTGTGCCCTGCCAGACAAAACCCAGCAGACACTCTTGCTCCCTCAGGAACAGATAATTCCTCTTAAAATCATACATTTGAGTGTCCCTATCCTGGACGATCTTTTGGCCCATCTCCACCCACCACACCAGGAAGTTACTAGGCTCAGCATTGGCTAGCGTAGACTGAGAGAGGCTGCTTGCATGCCCATCTCTGCCAGTTCTTCCTCCAGGAGGGCAATGTTCTGCTCTTTGCTGACCACGTCACCCTCCTTATCTACTAATCTAATGGCCTCCTCTTCTTTCACTCTCAACTCCTCCTGGAACTCCTCAAAACTGGCTCTGATCTAGACTTTGATCTGATCTGAGTAACTCTTTGCTTTAGTGATTTCAATTTTTTGCCTCTCATTTCACTTTTTTTCCATCCATCCTGTTGTTAAGGTGAACTAAAACTGTAGTTAGCTCTGTCTTCAGATCCCCGCTGGGCCTCGTTTACAGGTTTGAAAGTGGTCTTTCCCCTCACAAATTAAACCGATGAGCTCATTGTCCATCTCACAAAAGAGCTTCAGAGATTCTCCATGTTCACGACACTCATCTCCACTCCTTTTTTCCTCTCTTGCCCCTCTTTGTTCTTCCAGTTTCAGCTGGTCTGCCATATTCCTCATCAGCCTGCTGATGGGAGCTCTGCACTAAGGGCAGCGTTCAAGCTTCGTTCAAGGCATCTTTTGCAGAAGGTGTGCTGGCAGCTGAGAATCACAGGCTGAGTGAAGATCTCTGTTCAGATGGAACAGTGCAGGTGATCCGTCAGAGTTGGGAAAGCCCTACTGGAGTATGTACGTCCTCACCGAAAGTCAGGAAAGAGAAAACCTGATCTGCATTTGTCTTGTTAAAAGGGTGTGGCACTGTGAATCCCCAGCGTCGTTCAGCTAAGTACAAGAAACACAACATTGTTTGTTGTTGTCAGCATGAGAACTGTTGTGACCAGGAAACGTACAGGTGTACAATCTTAATTTGACCTGTATTGTCACAACAAAATAATCCTGCAGCAACAGGGTTTAAAATGTTTAGTCCATAATGTTGCTTGATCTGAGTTTAGGCTTCAACGAAAGAGTGATCAAAGATCCTACATCTGTAGAAACTTGAACATTGAATGATTAAAATGATAACAAGCTATAGTGGCACTGCTTTCTTGCGTTGTCACTCAGGGAGCAAAGTTTGGCAAGTAGACTTACTGAATAGAACCCTGAAGTTAAAAAGGGAGTGGCTCTGTATCAAAAGGGAGTGGCTCTCTTTATGCCACATCTCAAGATGGTGGACAGATCCTTCCATCTGGTAATGGCCCTGGCTCATCTTATCACAGTGAGCACATAAAGGATTGTCTACCTCAGCCCTTCAATACAGCTTATCAAGACCTATTATCAACATTATATAGGTCATAGGGTGCTATTTCGGATGCAGCGTTAGGCTAACATAGACAGGGTAATCACACCAAACAAGGTTCAATGTTTCCCCTTCATTAATTATTGTAGTGTTGTAGCTATGCATTACACTGTCTCCTTCCCTGTGATGGTGAGAACACATTGTGAGGGATAAATGTAGTGTGGAAATTGAACGACTCCGAGGTTCCTGACCTTCACCTGTTTCCTCTGCTCCTCCGTCGCTTCTTCCCAATTTACATTCCTGTGTTGTTACGGTGATGTGGTGGATCCCTGAGAGGCGTTGTGGGGGCTCTGTAAACATCCCAGGTCACCTGAGTCAATCGGTAATCATGGTGGCCCCTGGAGCGTATCATTGGGAGAATGCCAGTGGCTCTGAGAGGAGCTTCCTGTCTTCTCTCAGGTGATCAGGGGATGGGGGTGGACCAACAGGATAATTAATAGGAATCACAGCGGGAATGGGAAAAATAACACCTGTTCTGGTTGGTCTGAGACAGGGCTGTGTGATGTTCGTGTGTGAGTGCATACTTGCGTGTATTACTTGTTTGTGGATATATTCTATGTATTCAGCACATGGATTCACACCCTTTACAGTGAGTTAAAGGTATTCTATATGGATGGCGTTCTCATGTATATGTGTATTTATTTGTGTCAGCAACTCTGTCCACATTCGAGGGGGAATGTGTGTGTATGCATAATTGTTTGCATTTGTGTATGTGTGCGTGTGGTGTTTGTTTGTGTATGCGCGTGTGTGTGTTTGCTACTTCTGTGTGGCACAGGGGATCTTGTTGCAGAAGTCATAAATCAACAAATCCTTGAGGCAGCTGTGGAGAATGGGCCAAATTACTGTGTGCCACAACACACACACACACACACACACACAACACAGCACTGGGAGATTAATGAACAAAAATCAACTGCACAGAAGCCCCTCAGAATGCCACCACACCACATGGCACTGCCAGCCCAATCACTGGAGACACTAAACTCACAGCAATTCAACAACATCTGTCAGTCCTTCAAGCTAACATTTCCCTTTCTTGGGATAATGAAAAGCATATTGTGTTGGGCTACAATGGTAAAACCCTCACTTAAAGCAGTTTGAAGGTGGGTGGGGGAGGTAATGAGAAATTCCTACTATTCTTTCCATGGATTATTTGCTCTTTTGTCCTTGAGATAAGAAAGGATGAGAGGGAGGTATAGAGAGGGGGGGGGAGAGATTGTGGGTGATTGATATGTCTGCGGTTGCTCTGTTTCCTTAGTCCCCCTCCTCACCCCATTGGAGTGTTCTCCCACCCCTATACATCCTTAGGCATCCTACTACCCACTCTCCCCACTCTCTGTACCCGTATATGTACCTCCGATCTGGGGATGAGGAGCGAGTGATGAGGTTGATAGGGGAGCCTAGAGCAGAGACACAGTAGTCATTTCTCTGGAAGAAGGGATGAGGTGGTAGTGATGGATGTAGAAAGGGGCCTCCCTGCTAAAGACAGGCCATGTTATCAGGTGTGCTGTTTGCACGGGAGCGTGCGTGTGCGTGTATGTGTACGTACACTATATATAGAAAGGTAAGTGGACACCCCTTCAAATTAGTGGGTTCGGCTATTTCAGCCACACCCGTTGCTGACACGTGTATAGAATCGAACACACAGCCATGCAATCAACATAGACAAACATTGGCAGTAGAATGGCCTTACTGAGCTCAGTGACTTTCAATGTGGCACCGTCATAGGATGCCACTAGGGGTGTAACGATTCGTTTTAACAACGATTCGATTTGTATCACGATTCGTGGTTGTCGATACGATTCAAGGACGATATTGGTTCATTTAGAACGATACGATCCGAAACGATTCAGTGACTTGAAATCGATTCAGTAACCTTTTAGCCAAAAATTCAACCAGTGTGACTGAAATAAATACCTGGTAACCAGTTGCATTTTAATGGCTGGCAATAGTCTTGATATTTTTAACAGTGTTTCATGCCTCCATGCAGACCATCTGGTATTATGAAACTTACCCAGTTCCACAAAGGAGATCCCATTTTCTTCACATAGCTTTATTCAGTGCAGCAGTTTTTTTTGCTCCACCTTTTTGTAAATAAAACTGCAGCAGCTTGACCACAGAGCGATGAAATGTCTCACAGTAAGGAACGTTGCGATCAGCTGATTTCGCGCAATTCTCCAGTGTGTGTGCGGTGCACAGAATGTGCACAAGGGAGTCTCCAACCGCAGCATGTTGCCAGTTTTGGCACAACGCCGTTGTAGATACCTACGTTGACAGCAGCCCCGTCTGTGCACACAGCGACCAACTTTGTTGTCCAGTCATCCAAGCCTGTGTCCTGGAAAAGTCTCACAAGTCCGTCTGTTATGGCCTGTGCGGTTCGGTCAGCACCCAATTCAATCAGTCCAATAAAGTCCGAAGTAAACTCTCCGTTGCTGGACACAGACACAATGTAAACTATTTCCTGCTCAGTTTTTGTGATGTCCTCAGATCCATCAAAAAGCATTCAGTAAAGGAACATCCTCAGAATAGGAAGACATGGGACGTGCGTGTTTAGCTTTATGGAAAGAGAAAAATATTAAACAGAGCTTGCCGCTGTTCTTCATTCAGCTTGTCTCGCCATCTGGCAAGTGGGCGACTGGACATTTATTCTCGGCTAGCTTTTAGCAATGGCTTGCGCCACATTCGTGTGCTCCTTGCTCTTTTCATGTTTGTCAAATAAAGGATGGTTGAAATTCTTTGAGCCTTTATAAAATGCACCTGTTTTGTCTGCTAGATGTGGATTTGAGCAGCAAATCTTGCACCACATTTCAGTGCGCTCATCGTTAGCTTCAAGCCACTGCACATCTTGGAGCCACTTTTCCGAAAAAAGTATTTTCTTTGGCTCTGGCTCCAGTTGGCGTTTCTTTGTAGGTGGCGAAACGCCAAAGAAGCTGCTTAATGTCTGTTGCTTTTTGGACATCCCTGACAGTAGTTGACAAGCAACATGTCATGTGTAAGGTTAGATGAGAAGATCGGTCAAGTACGCAAAGGCGCGTAGTAACACAAGTGGCATTACGCATTCCTGATTTTTGTCGCGCTTGCGTATCTGCGTACCAGTTATGTGCACCCCTGCATATAAAGTCTGACGTGCTTAAATCCAATGGGTTATTTCCTAGTATCGATACAATCGATTTATTACATTTTAAAACGATGTTAGATCGATATATGTTGTCCAAAAGGCCAACTCGCCGAGCACAGATCGATGTAGTTGGATCATATATAAATCGATACATCGATGTAGTAGATGGATCGTTACACCCCTAGATGCCACCTTTCCAACAAGTCAGTTTGTAAAATGTCTGACCTGCTAGAGCTGCCCCGGTCAACTGTAAATGCTGTTATTATGAAGTGGAAACTTCTAGGAGCAACAACGGCTCAGCCGCGACGTGGTAGGCCACATAACTTCACAGAACGGGACCGCCGAGTGCTGAAGTATGTAGCGCATTAAAATTGTCTGTCCTCGGTTGCAACACTCACTACCAAGTTCCAAACTGCCTCTGGAAGCAATGTCAGCACAATAACTGTTTGTCGGGAGCTTCATGAAATGGGTTTCCGTGGCAGAGCAGCCGCACACAAGCCTAAGATCACCATGCTCAATGCCAAGTGTCGGCTGGAGTGGTGTAAAGCTTGCCGCCATTGGACTCTGGAGCAGTGGAAACAAGTTCTCTGGAGTGCTGAATCATGCTTTACCATCTGGCAGTCTGACGGACAAATCTGGGTTTGGGGGATGCCAGGAGAACGCTACCTGCCCCAATGCATAGTGCCAACTGTAAAGGAATCGTTGGTGGAGGAAGAATAATGGTCTGGGGCTGTTTTTCATGGTTCGGGCTAGGCCCCTTAGTTCAAGTGAAGGGAAATCTTCACACTACAGCATACATTCTAGATGGTTCTGTGCTTCCAACTTTGTGGCAACAGTTTGGGGAAGGGCCTTTCCTGTTTCAGCATGACAATGCCCCCGTGCACAAAGCGAGGTCCATACAGAAATGGTTTGTCGAGATCGGTGTGGAAGAACTTGACTGGCCAGCACAGAGTCCTGACCTCAACCCCATCGAACACCTTTGGGATGAATTGGAATGCCGACTGCAAGCCAGGCCTAATCGCCAAACATCAGTGCCTGACCTCACTAATGCTCTTGTGACTGAATGGAAGCAAGTCCCCATAGCAATGTTCTAACTTCTAGTGGAAAGCCTTCCCAGAAGAGTGGAGGCTGTTATAGCAGCAACGTGGGGACCAACTCCATATTAATGCTCATGATTTTGGAATGAGATATTCAATGAGTGTCCACATACTTTTGGTCATGTAGTGTAAGTGTGGAGTGGGAGACTGGCTGGGGAGATGGAATCCCAGAAAACATAATAGGAGCTTGGGATGGGATTTGTGTTCAGCGGCACACTCGCACGAAATTGCGAACACACGCCCACACACACCAAGAGGGAATTTGTTGAGTCTACAGGGATGTCTAATTCCATTACACAGGACCTCTGTGGATGTAGCTTCCTCCTCTGCAATCCTCACAGTTTTCTTTTTAACTGCTTGGCTTTTTTTATTTGTATCTCCTCTCCACCTTCAAGGCATTATCAAAATGGTATTTCTCTCTCAGACTCCTGTGAATGGTCAAAATAAAATGTGGGTGTTTTTGTTATAGCCATCACCAAAATACTTCTACTTCGAGTCCCATGATAATGTAGGCTCTTGTCCTCATCCCATTAGAAGATTTTGGTAGGACTTTAAGGTACTTCCCCATTGTGTTGCAAAAATGTATGTAGTTCTGTCCTTGAGCTGTTCTTGTCTATTAACGTTCTGTATTGGGTCGTTCCATGAAATGAGTACCTTTTGCGCCCCTTTGATATTTTAAGTAGAAATTGTGAACCAATATTGAATTGTAAAAGCCTGTTATATTAAATTAAGTGCCTTTTAATATAGAACACATGGAGAATTTGATCATTTAAAATTCAAAATGTTGACATGTCCCTCCGTCAACCCTGTGTCACTAGGAAGATTTTAACCCATTTAAAGTTTCACTATCATTGTAAAGCCCTAGTTATTTTGTTGTCATTTCTGAAGATTATTATTTATTTATTACATGTGATTAGTGATTCATTTCCGTCTTTCCCTCATTTGAAGGTCAACCCTGTTACGTGAACTGAACTCTCGTTTTAATATGGTGAAACGATTCCTTTAAAAAAATTGTTTATAAAGAATCATAGAGTAAAGGTGGGTGAGGCGTCTTTTTGGCAATTAGCTGGTGTTTTGTTGTGTAAAACTGAGTCGAGCATAACACGTCAACCCTGTTAACCATAGATAGACAGGCTAGAAATGTTTTAACAATTTCAATATTTTTTAAGCTTGCATTCAATTCCCACTCCCTGTGGCTTCCATTCCCCCTGTCACAAGGCGATTTATGGCTGATTTAAAAAGAAACCCTGTTACTGTTGACCCTGTTACTTTATTTGGCACTTAATAGGCACTTACAGCAGCCATTTTGTAATTTCACATCTTGAGATGGGAAAACTTTTTTTATGTGCTCTTTATGACAGAATCAAAATTATTTTTTTACGAAGTTACACTTCTCAAAAAGCACCGAATTGGTGGAACGAACCTATTATGTCACGAACCTGTTTTATGTGGACCCCAGGAAGAGTAGCTGCTGCTTTCGCAACAGCTGATGGGGATCCTAATATAATACCAAATACCAAATGTATTAGGATGTGTATCAGAAGTTGTTTGTGACTTCTCTGTACTTTCCATCATGTCAGGCAGTAAAATAGCAGGTAATGACGTGAGTGCTGTCAGGTGTAATAGTCCTTCTCCTACACGTTTCGCTTCACTACACTATGTTCCTGTTGTGTTATGAGTCCCTATCGGGGCATCATTCATATGCAGTGATTTGAGCCCCCAGTCTGTCCACCCAAGGTAGGCTACATCACATAAACAACAGGCTAACAAGCCTCTAGTCTACTCAGCCAGACTGGGCTAGGCCCGTAGCAACTCTCACACTCCACTACATTGATTCTGACTAGTGCTACAGTACAGCAACCTACATTAGATGTAGTCACTGTAGTGGAATGTTTTGGGCTAAAATCTTTAGGCTAACTAGCCTCTCCCCAACCAGGCAAGGCCAGACCCCTAGCGATCCCCCTCACACTCCACTGCAGTGTTTCTGACTAGACTAGCACTCCACTGACTTACATTTTAGGCTAGTGTCGTCCCGAGGGCACAACACTGTTTAAACCAAGGCCTGTAAATGAGGAAGAGAACAGGACAGTTACAGGCTTACTCTCTCATTTGTTAGTCCCGGTGTGTGTTGTTCATCAGGCTAGTGGAGCGGGGCATTGTTCTCTCTCTCGCATGAGGCGAGTGCTTTCTCTTGTTCAGGGCTCTCCCTGTCGAGAAGAAGGAGCTTTAGCCCTCCCTGTGACACGCTCAAGCGCTCCAATTTTCCCCGGGCTGCTCCGCTCTGCTCGGAGAGAGAATAGGTAAGATGGGTCATCTAACAACACAGTCTGTCCTTGCTGCAATCTCTGGGCACTGAGACAAATAGACAGATTTGGGAAGGTATTTGTAAAGTGGGGGTATATGAACTGAAGCTTGCATCTGGCCACTTTTTGTGTAGTTTGCTTATTAGGTAGTGGACCTGATTGTAAACCCGACCTTGAGGCTTTCATCATTTGTGACCGACCGCCTTGATTTGGTCTTGTGTAGCAAAATTTGAATATTGGATAAAAGCAGAGACACAGAGCTACAAAATGGTATATCATCCACTGCATTTGAGGAACAATGGGAAAGTAATTCTGCTTTGAAAGTTGATAAACTTGTAACATCACTTTTGAGATAATGGCCTTTGAATGTTTTGGTACCTACTGGAGAGCCCTTCGTTGTCTACACCCATTCAGCATCGTTCACACCCTCTTAAGCTTTAGCCCCATCCATCTCTTTAAGGGTTGATATGAGCGTTCTGTCCTAACAACAGCAGTCAAGCATCCAAGCTAACTGGCTAATGATAGCTAGCTACTTCCAGATACAAATGAGAAAACATCTCACTACCATTTTACTCACCCTAGCAGAGCTGGTTAGGCTGTTTTTATGTTACCAGAGCGTTGGTGACTGCAACTGTGCTGCTGGCAACAATTTACGCTTTAATTCCAACGTTTACTGACACCGGCCATATTCAACGGGTGTTGAACGTTCATAAATTTGTCAGTTATTCTGCGCTCTGGCACACTCAGACGAGAGTACTCTGACATCGGAATAGATAGCCAGAGCTAATTTACCAGCTAGGTCTATCAACAGTTGTCGCAGTGACATTCTATTGAAATGGTTACTTGCATAGTGGAGTCTTTTGTTAAGACATGTAGCTAGTGTCGTAGTAAATATAAAATGTTATAACGTGAAGAGGGGGATTTGTCATGTGTCTGATACTAACAGCGTACTGTTCTGTGTCATGTGTCTGATACTGTTGTGTTAGTTGTCTGTGCATAACATTTTAGTAGCGAACAATGGACAGAGGACCATATCTTGTCACCAGGTGGCCAAGGACAACACCCACGCCACAGGCCACAATCACTTGTTGCTCCCCACGAGTTTCCCTTGAGACACACACACACACACACACACACACACACATCTCACTGTGGACGCACACTCATTCTCAACTCCCCTGTCTACTGGTCGGGTGCCAAGGGCAGAGGACTCTGCCGTGCACCAATGGGGCTTCTGCTCTGGACAGAGCAGGCCCGCCTCCTACGCCTCGGGAACCAATCAAGGGACTAGAAGAAGGACCCCTTCCTTTATGTTACATTGTATAAAATAATGCTGTAACTCTGTTTATCCATCCTTTCTGAACTGTCTCCTTAAGAGGCAATTGGTTGGGTCCATGCATGTAGCTTGAACAGTACCAGCTATCTCTGTTTTAATAAACTGCCTTTTGCTTAAGCAAATTCCTCTCTGTCTAGTGTCGTTGGTTTTGTACTTCCTCTCCAATTATGTGTTCACCAACACTAGCTAGCTAGGTAAACAATGAACCATAATCCCAACTCATGATGTTACTACCCTGCATGAATCTGCAGGTAGCTAACCAACCAGGTTCAATGTTAGCTAGCTGACATTAGGCTATAGCTAGCAAAGCAAATGGCTCTGAGATACGAATAATAAAATCATACACGTAACGTTAGCTAGTGAGCCAGCCAGCTAACGTTAGCTAGCTAGCTAACAGTACACTTAAACTTGAAATGAAAAAAGCTTTCTGTCAAAATTAGAAACGTGTAATATCTGAAAATGTAGCTAGCTAGACTATCTTACCTGTGCTCTGAAATCAGAGTAGATAGCCAGAGTGAATTTACCAGCTACATCTATCAACAGTTGTTGCAGTGACATTCTATTGAAATGGTTACTTGCATAGTGGAGTCTTTTGTTAAGACATGTAGCTAGCTAGCTAAACAATGAACCATAATCCCAACTCATGACGTTACTACCCTGCATGAATCTGCGGGTAGCTAACCAACCAGGTTCAGTGTTAGCTAGCTAATATTAATCTATAACTAGCAAAGCAAATGGCTCTGAGATACAAATAATAAGATCATACATGTAACGTTAGCTAGTGAGCCAACCAGCTAACGTTAGCTAGCTAGCTAACAGTACACTTAAACTTGAAATGAAAAAAGCTTTCTGTCAAAATTAGAAATGTGTAATATCTGAGAATGTAGCTAGCTAGACTATCTTACACGTATACATCATGGATGGACGCTTCTCCCTTTCACGGATGCCATGGTTGCCCTTAGTTTGAAGATGTAATCCGGAGACAGGTGTTTTCTCCATCTCCTTAGCTATCATACTCTAATTCCACTGATTTCAAACTCGGTCCTCCAGAAAGTGGAGAGCAACACTCATGCAGTTCTACTACGCAATATATCTTTTTTAAAGCCGCGTTAGACAGGATTACCTACACATACTGAACAGCTCAAATAGACAGAAGCGTACTATATGGCAGACCAATCCGAACTCATCTCTCGGCATGTCCAGCCCACTCATTATCTCAGTCAATCATGGCTAGCGGGAAGGTTGCTGTCTTTTTCTGTGGCTAAACCAACTAGGCTCGTAATTTAACAATTTTATTCGTATTTACAGATGGCATGGAAGTTTGTTATTAAGGCACATGAAAGTTCACATGTTCCAGAAGGCATTTCTGCCAAAAAACGCATTTTGATAAAACAAATACGTTTACGTTCAAATGGCTCTCCTGTGAAGTAGTGACCCGCGACGTATGCCTAGTTTCCTGAAACGAGTCACATTTGTTCAAAGCGAGACTCCATTTCATTTAGCTTGAGTTGTATATTTGACTTAGCATACTAATCTGTTCTCTCTCTCTCTCTCTCTCTCTCTCTCTCTCTCTCTCTCTCTCTGAGCAGCAAAGAAGACGTGTGCCACCACAGACTTTGCGTGTAAGAACGGCCAGTGTGTTCCCCAGCGGTGGCGCTGTGACGGGGAGCCGGAGTGTGCCGACGGATCAGACGAGGCTGACGCTATATGCAGTAAGTTCAGACGCTCTCTTTCACGTGCTGTTGTGTAGATGTGTATGGAGGAATGGATGCACGGGGATGGATGAATTGGTTCTGTGTCAGTACACAAAAAAAAAGGGCCTTCAGGACATCTCCAACACACCCACATGCCCACGCCACACAACACACACGGCCTGGCATCCAGAGGAACATTGCCTCCAGCTCAGTGGCGAATGAGGAGCGAGGAAGCTACGAGTTGGAAAAACTAATCAGCCAGCCAGCAGCCCACAGTTTGTTCTCTCCTCGTCCTGTTCCAGAGCAGTGAGCCTGAACTGCATTGTGGGTACCTGATCCATCCCTGTCACATTTGAGCTGCTGCACCACTAATTCCCGCCTCATTTCTAAAAATGAACGTGTTTCCTTCCCTTACCTCTGGAAATCAGATTGACGTTTTCTGTGTTTTTTCACAGAGCGTTTTTCACCAAAGAAACACACAGTCTGCACATCCCTCCAATCAGCAGAACAAACCCTGTCCACTTCCATCTGTCTGAGTCTCACACACACAGCCAACTGACCCTACACAGACCCGAGGTCAGCTCTAAACCCTGTAACGGTGTTCCACAGAGTTCCGATACGCTCACATCCTGCTTATTAATTACCCAGGATTCACAGCGGGCTGCACTCCGTTTTTCATATTTACCTCCAGCATATGACCTGTGTACCGGGGCTCCGTTTGAAAACAAGCACAGGGAGGCATGTTCGCACACCGCTGTTTATTACTTTTTAATGCAGCCGTAATGACTTAGTCCTGGCCATTGATCAAGCCATCCATGGGCATTACTGTACAGAGACAACCATGAGATTACAGCCATTTCTTTATAACCATATCTCACCTGCCATTACGGAGGGGCGGCGGCATTATGCTAAACTCTATGGCTGTGGGAGGAAAGTCATAGAGCTGTTATATACTAATTTACCCTCATAATACACGAAATGGCCAAATGTACGTAGACACCCCTTCAAATTAGTGGATTCGGCTATTTCATCAACACCCGTTGCTGACAGGTGTATAAAATCGAGCACACAGCCATGCAATCTCCATAGACAAACATTGGCAGTAGAATGGCCCGTACTGAAGAGCTCAGTGATTTTCAACGTGGCACCGTCATAGGATGCCACCTTTCCAACAAGTCAGTTCGTCAAATGTAAACTTTAAGTGCTGTTATTGTGAAGTGGAAACGTCTAGGAGCAACAACGACTCAGGCCACACAAGCTCACGGAACGGGACTGCCGAGTACTAAATCGAGTAGCGTGTAAAAATGGTCTGTCCTCGGTTGCAACACTCACAACCGAGTTCCAAACTACCTCTTGAAGCAACGTCAGCACAAGAACTGTTCGTCGGGAGCTTCAAAGAAATGGGTTTCCATGGCTGCACACAAGCCTAAGATCACCATGCGCAATGCCAAGTGTTGGCTGGAGTGGTGTAATTGGACTCTGGAGCAGTGGAAACACGTTCTCTGGAGTGATGAATCACGCTTCACCATCTGGCAGTCCGACGGACAAATCTGGGTTTGGCGGATGACAGGAGAACGCTTCCTTCCCCAATGCATAGTGCCAACTGTAAAGTTTGGTGGAGGAGGAATAATGGTCTGGGGCTGTTTTTCATGGTTCGGGCTAGGCACCTTAGTTCCAGTGAAGGGAAATCTTAACGCACAGCATACATTGACATTCTAGATCATTCTGTGCTTCCAACATTGTGGCAACAGTTTGGGGAAGTCTCTTTCCTGTTTCAGCATGACAATGCCCCTGTGCACAAAGCGAGGTCCATACAGAAATGGTTTGTTGAGATTGGTGTGAAAGAACTTGAGTGGCCTGCACAGAGCCCTGACCTCAACCGCATCGAACACCTTTAGGATGAATTGGAACGCCGACTGCGAGCCAGGCCTAATCGCCCAACATCAGTGCCTGACCTTACTAATGCTCTTGTGGCTGAATGGATGCAAGTCCCCGCAGCAATGTTCCAAGATCTAGTGGAAAGCCTTCCCAGAAGAGTGGAGGCTGTTGTAGCAGGAAAGGGGTGACCAACTCCATATTAATGCCCATGATTTTAGAATGAGATGTTCGACAAGCAGGTGTCCACATACTTTAGTGCATGTCTATGAAAGAATCATAGAGTCATGGAGAACTCATATACTCACATCAACTGTGTGAGAAAGACAATCAGAAATGAATTAGCTTCATCGTTACTGATGCTCTTATATAGTGCTCTCTGGCTGCTGGTTAAAATGGCAAAAAATGGCATACACAGGCAGATGTCTCTCTCATTGCCAGTTCCTCTCCCCTTGGCTCTGCTCGTTCCTACCGTACACTGTAGTATGACTTCTGTATGGGCCGCCAACAGAACAGCAGCTGCAAGCAATTTTCAGAAGCAATCTGTAGGAAAGAGCGGGGCTGGAAATGGTGGAGTGCCGAAATGTGAAACACTGGAGAAAGGGCGACCTTGGGCTGCCATTTGGAGGGCCTGCCGTTTGTATGTGTGTCCGTGTGTGTGGGTGTGTGTGTGTCAGATGGCGGGTTACAGTCTCACCCTGCCAGTGTATTTGATCAGACATCGGCGGCTCAGAGATTGTTCTAAGGAGAGAAGCCACCAAGAGGTTGAGAACACAACATAGGCAGGTACAACCCTGAGGAAAGGGGTCTGGGTGACAAACAGAGCACACTCTGCAAGCAGTGTGTTTGTGTGTGAATGTGCACGGCTTCGTCACTCTGGATTCTGTTGAGAGGTTAAATGGGTTTTGGAGAGGTGAGGGCAATGTGTAGGAGAGTGGAGGTCTACTTAGGGTTTTTTAAAGGGAAGCTACAGGTGAGGAACTGCTCAACTCCTACTGTAGAATCACGCACACACTAGCTGACTCTGCTGAGAATGAGGGAAAGCTGCAGAAATCAAGACTTTGTATCGACCTCAGCTCCCATGTCAAAATAGTGTTGACTCTAGAACCCCTCTGCAGCAGCATAGCCATCCACTGAAAGGCCGTGCTCTGGTCTCCTTCAGCATATCCATCCACTCTTCCCAACTGTGCTAGGTCCATAGCTTACTTGGGTTCTCAGAGCTAGATAAATCAGACTAAAACGTTAATTTATATTCTCCCAGTTTTCTGAATCCACAGAACCTGACCTCCAAAGCAAAGACAGAGCCAAAAAGTTTTGATCTCTTTAGATTAATTTGTATTCAAATTCCTTTACTCCAAAAAATAACCCACATTGTCACTTTAGTTTTACCTTATTTTGGAAAGATGAAATTCAAACCATTATCAAAGAGATATTCATATATTCTGGTGCTCGACTGTAATTGGGGTGGGCCAAGGACTAGTGTAATGGACAGCAGAGCAGGGCCCATGGTGTTTAGCATTCAGAGGAAGGTGATTCTCTAAGGCGTTTCATCTGATTACTGGACTTCTCATTAAGACTTGTTATTTCTAATCAAGGTTGAGTCACTGCGAGCAATTTTCAAAGGTTTCACACAAATTGTGTGCATGTTTTTGTATGCATGTGTGTGTGCATGTGCTCATCCCTACTCAAGCCACCATCCTTTTCCTCCGCTGCTCCAACCTCTCCTCCCTTTCCTCATTCATTCTCTCAGCTTTGATTAGTTTGCAATTAACGTTCAACCTTCACTCTTCTGCTCCTCTTAAACTCCCACCCATCCGTCCGCCATTACTGATTCCCAGTCAGTTTAATAATGCATCTGATTGATTCCTTCACTGGGAAATAAATTCAATGTGTGGCCCCAGAGGCCTCTGGCATCCGATTAAGTAGGGCCCTCGGACAGTTCATCAGGAGCGGGCCCTAATTACAAATGTGAAAAATCACTAGCCTGGTGGGTGTTTTAAAGAAAAATACTCTTTCAGAGTAAGGGTTGATAGGTGGGTGGGTGGATGTGTTTGGGGTTAACCTCTTATATGTAATACGGGTGAGGGTTGTTTTAGGAGCTACTGTGGTTGTGGTTGTCTCCTTAGAAATGGACTTGCCCTTGTGTTGATGTTGGGCTGATTTTTTAAAGGAAGTATAAAGGTGGATCTGGTCCCTTAGGACATTGATTGGCACATTTTAGCTGTTTTCTGAAATTACTTTGGTGCTACCCCACTTATAAAACACAGTTTGCAAGATCAATACATACCCAATAGTACAAGATTAACTTGTGTAGAGTCCCTGTCCGTATTAACCGACTTTGTTATAAAACTTTGTTGTCTTGACTGTCTCAAGTGGCATTTATCCTCCATCTTAATGTTCCCACACTCCCTCTCTCCTCTCCTCTCCTCTCCTCTCCTCTCCTCTCCTCTCCTCTCCTCTCCTCTCCTCTCCTCTCCTCTCCTCTCCTCTCCTCTCCTCTCCTCTCCTCTCCTCTCCTCTCCTCTCCTCTCCTCTCCTCTCCTCTCCTCTCCTCTCCTCTCCTCTCCCTCTATCTATTTTCTCAACCCCTCAGACATGCAGTTAACCCACGTAGTAACCTCTTAAAGTCCTGCAATCCAGAATTGGTCCTTCAAACAAAGTTTATAGACAGAGAAAGTTTTCAGAGTGGATATTACATTTTTTTCAGCTCTTGTTTGAGGTGATGTGTGTAATCCGTTGTTGTTACAAAGTCATTGAAACCGCCACAATAATAAACGTATTATCGGGAGTTGTATACTCTGACTGTTCAGCCATTGTTATTTAGCTGTTTACTCCTAGTCTTGCTGTTTAAACATACTGTAGTCCTTAGCTGTCCTAAACAGTTTAGCTGTACTCTAGCGTGGCAGCTCAGCTTTCTCTCTATCTCTCTCTCTCAATTCAATTCAAACGGCTTTATTGGCATGGGAAACACATGTTTACATTGCCAAAGCAAGTGAAATAGATAATAAACAAAAGTGAAACAATCTCTCTATCTCTCTCTCTATCTCTCTCTCTCAGTATCAGTTCCACTACTTCCTCTGTAGTGTGGTGTAGGTCACCTTGTCAGTTCCATGGAGCCCTGGCAGGGAGACAATAGAGGGGAAGGTATTATAGCGCTTTGCAGGACTAGTGCTATAGTTAATTATTCTGAATATGAGGGAAGGTTCTAGTCAGACGCTCCGTCCGGACGGCTTCAATTTCATGCTCCAGGCTGCGGAGCTGCAGGGCTAATTTCCCATGTGGCCGACTCTCCGCTAGAAGTCAACAGCCTCCTTGTTGCCTCCCACCAACCCCCCCCCAGCTCCTGCCACTAGGGTTGCCTCCAACTCAGTACAGGCATCAGTGCCTCACTGCTGGCTGATTGTGCCAAGGTGCGAGTGTCAGCATAGGCGTTTTAATGTGATTTCTATCAGAATTAGCCTTAGTGCCTAAAGAAAGTATTCATACCCCTTGACATTTTTCACATTTTGTTGTGTTACAAAGTGGGATTCAAATGGATTTAATTGTCATTTTTTGTCAACGATCTACACAAAATACTGTAATGTCAAAGTGGAAGAACATTTTTTATTTATTAATTGAAAATTAAACACTTATATATTTTGATTAGATAAGTATTTAACCCCCTGAGTCAATACATGTTAGAAACACCTTTGGTAGCGATTACAGATGTGAGTCTTTCTGGGTAAGTCTCAAGAGCTTTGCAAACCTGGATTGTACAATATTTGCCCATTATAATTTTTTTAATCCTTCAAGTTCTGTCAAGTTGGTTGTTGATCATTGCTAGACAGCCATTTTCAAGCCTTGCTATCGATTTTCAAGCCGATTTTAGTCAAAACTGTAACTAGGCCACTCAGGAACATTCAATGTCGTCTTGGTAAGTAACTCCAGTGTATATTTGGCCTTGCATTTTAGCTTATTGTCCTGCTGAAAGGTGGATTTGTCTCCCAGTGTCTGTTGGAAAGCAGACTGATCCAGGCTTTCCTCTAGGACTTTGCCTGTGGATAGCTCTATTCCTTTTCTTTTTATCCTAAAAAAACATTGTCTTTGCCGATGACAAGCACACCCATAACATGATGCAGCCACCACCATGCTTGAAAATATGAAGAGTGGTACTCAGTGATGTGTTGTGTTGGATTTGCCTCAAACATAATGCTTTGAATTCAGGACAAAAAGTGCATTTCTTTGACACATTTTTTGCAGTATTACTTTAGTGCCTTATCGCAAACAGGATGCATGTTTTGGATTTTATTTTATTTTGTACAGGCTTCCTTCTTTTCACTTTGTCATTTAGGTTAGTATTGTGGAGTAACTACAATGTTGTTGATCCATCCTCAGTTTTCTCCTATCACAGCCATTTCAACAAGCTCTCACAGTCACATGTCAGAATTAGATGTTCATCCGTTTCCCGAACGTCAAATGTAAAAGTTGTTCCAAACATCACATTTCGAAGTTTTTAAGGTTAAGTTTAAGCATTAACTCTGAATTTTGAAGGTTAGGGTTAAGTTTGGGCATTAACTCAGAAATCTTAAGGTTAGCCATTAAATGCAAATAGTTAAGGTAAGGGTTAAGGTTTGGGATAGGCTTAAAACAAAAATCTCAAAAGCAACTTTCTATCGCTGGATTCGAACATGCAACCTTTTGCACCAGAGGGAATTTCAAAGTGTTTAAGGTTAAGAGGAGAAGAGAGAAAAGAAGAGGAGATGAGAGGAGAGAACGAGAAGAGCGGAGAGTTCACTGGTGGATATAGAAAATGTCTACGTTCTATAGCTGGAGTTTAGCACTCGTTGTCCTTCTCAAACTTTGTCACTTCCTCTCATGTCAACACTGTGAGGCGTGAGGAGAGGCGGGGCGAGTTGTGTCTTCGTGACTTCCTGAGTGTGTCCATGTGTGATTAACAGACAGAGTTTGTGACAAACAACAAAATCATGTCGCTCTCTCTCTCTCTCTCTCTCTCTCCCCCTTTGTCTTTCTTTGCCTGGCTTCCTCTTAACTCGCCACTTACTCTGATTGGCTGGGTCGGCTGTGCAGCTAGCTGAGTTGTGTCGTGCGGTGGTTCGCCCCCATTCTAATATGACACACTGTGAACGCTGTGAACTGCACCTCTGCTTGGCTGGATTTGCACACTGATTTGTAACTCTGGGTCTAAACTGATTGATGTTACTGCCGGGTCTTTTTTTCCATCTTCTGTTCTGTTCTACTGGGCTGAGGCATGAGGCTGGGGCTGCCAGAGCTGGGTTCAAATAATAATAATAATAATATTTAAAGTCATTTCAAACACTTTAGCTGGGCTTGATTCAGCTTGACTGGCTAAATAGACTAACAGAATAGTTGCAAAGTGCAAACTCCCCATCTGGCACTTCAGGCAGGCTAAAGCAAACGCTGAAAGTATTTGAAAGATTTCATATAGTATTTGAACCCAGGTGAGAGACTGAGGCAAAACGGCTTCAGGAAGAAATGGGATTGTGTCCTGCTGCCTACTGCTTTGGACTGAGGGTCAGGGGGCAGCTCTCTCTAGGCCGGGATAATTGATGTTGCCCCAGACACAGCAGCACACACATACACACTGCATGCCTCTAGAAGTGTGTGCATCGATTTGGTTTGTGTGTTTTGAGACAATGGTCATAAATAATTGAACAGATAACCCAGAAAATATACCCCCTAGAGTCGATGACTGCGCCCCCGCGGAAATCTAATTAGCATAATAGAAATTCATAAAAATATGTCATTTTTTTTTTTTTTTGCATGGGCTGTATCTTAATCCCCCGCATCCGCCGATGTCGGCCTCATCTGCGGTGAAAGATGGCAGAGCTACAGCGGTGTTTGTCAGATCATGAGACATCCCAAAAATCGATATTGTCATGAAAACTTTTGTAGTGTACTAATTGTTTGGCCTACAAACTTTCTATGGAAAGATGAGACTCTCACAAACACGACGGTGTTCTCCGTTTTGCTCTACAAGCACCATAAGTATCACAGGACTCGGTACCGCCGATCTGCCAACTTCTGTCTGTAGCATCAGAACAGTTTGGGCTACACACTAAGATGTTTTATTTATTTTTTATTTAACCTTTAACTTTATTTAAGTCAGTCAAGAACAAATTATTATTTACAATGACGGCCTACCAAAAGGCAAAAGGCCTCCTGCGGGTACGGGGGCTGGGATTAAAAAAATAAATAAATATATAAATATAGGACCAAACACACATCACAAAAAGAGAGACAACACAACACTACATAAAGAGAGACCTACGACAACAACCTAGCATGGCAGCAACACACGACAACACAGCAAGGTAGCAACCCAACATGAAAACAACATGGTAGCAGCACAACATGGCAACAGCACAACATGGTAGCAGCACAAGACATGGTACAAACATTATTGGGCACAGACAACAACACAAAGAGCAAGAAGGTAGAGACAACAATACATCACGCGAAGCAGCCACAACTGTCAGTAAGAGTGTCCATGATTGAGTCTTTGAATGAAGAGATGGAGATAAAACTGTCCAGTTTGAGTGTTTTTTGCAGCTCGTTCCAGTAGCTAGCTGCAGCGAACTGGAAAGAGGAGCGACCCAGGGATGTGTCTGCTTTGGGGACCTTTAGCAGAATGTGACTGGCAGAACAGGTGTTGTATGTGGAGGATGAGGGCTGCAGTAGGTATCTCAGATAGGGGGGAGTGAGGCCTAAGAGGGTTTGTAAATAAGCATCAACCAATGGGTCTTGCGACGGGTATACAGAGATGACCAGTTTACAGAGGAGTATAGAGTGCAGTGATGTGTCCTATAAGGAGCGTTGGTGGCAAATCTGATGGCCGAATGGTAAAGAACATCTAGCTGCTCGAGAGCACCCTTACCTGCCGATCTATAAATTACGTCTCCGTAATCTTGCATAGTAGGATGGTCATCTGAATCAGGGTTAGTTTGGCAGCTGGGGTGAAAGAGAAGCGATTACAATAGAGGAAACTAAGTCTAGATTTAACCTCAGTCTGCAGCTTTGATATGTGCTGAGAGAAGGACAGTGTACTGTCTAGCCATACTCCCAAGTACTGGTATGAGGTGACAACCTCAAGCTCTAAACCCTCAGAGGTAGTAATCACACCGGTGGGGAGAGGGGCATTCTTCTTACCAAACCACATTACCTTTTGTTTTGGAGGTGTTCAGAACAAGGTTAAGGGCAGTGAAAGCTTGTTGGACACTAAGAAAGCTTTGTTGTAGAGCGTTTAACACACAATCCGGGGGGGGGGGGGGGGTATAAGACTGTATCATCTACATATTAATGGATGAGAGAGCTTCCTACTGCCTGAGCTATATTGTTGATGTAAATTCAGAAGAATATGACCCCTCTGTGGAAAGGTGAGACTCTCATAAACGTCGGTTATTTTGCTGTAGCCCACAAGCCTCACAAGACTCGTCTGAAGGTAGCCCGGTACCAGTTTAAAAAATGAATTAAAGTATACAATGCATTCGGAAAGTATTCAGACCCGCTGACTTTTTCCACATGTTGATACGTTATAGCCTTATTTTAAAATTGATTAAATTATTGTTTTCCTCAATCTACACACAATACTCCATAATGACAAAGCAAAAACAGTTTTGTTTTTTTGTGTGATAACTTATTTAAAAAAAAAATGGAAATACCTTATTTACATAAGTATTCAGACCCTTTGCTATGAGACTCAAAATTAAGCTCAGGTGCATCCTGTTTCTATTGATCATCCTTGAGATGTTTCTAAAACTTGATTGGAGTCCACCTGTGGTAAATTAAATTGATTGGACATGATTTGGAAAGGCACACACCTGTTCACAGTGCATTTCAGTGGAAAAACCAAGCCACAAGGTCGAAGGAATTGTCCGTAGAGCTCCGAGACAGGATCGCGTCGAGACACAGATCTGGGGAAGGGTACCAGAACCAGAACAAGATTCTCTGGTCTGATGAAACCAAGATTGAACTCTTTGGCCTGAATGTCAAGCGTCACGTCTGGAGGAAACCTGGCACCATCCCTACAGTGAAGCATGGTGGTGGCAGCATTATGCTGTGGGGATGTTTTTCAGCGGCAGGGACTGGGAGACTAGCCAGGATCGGGGCAAAGATGAACAGAGCAAAGTACAGAGAGATCCTTGATGAAAACCTCAGACTGGGGCGAAAGTTCACCTTCCAACAGGACAATGACCCTAAGCACACAGCCAAGACAACACACTAGTGGCTTCAGGACAAGTCTCTGAATGTCCTTGAGTGGCCCAGCCAAAGCCCGGAATTGAACCCGATCGAACATCTCTGGAGAGACCTGAAAAAGCTTTGCAGCAACGCTCCCCATCCAACCCGACAGAGCTTGAGAGGATCTGCAGAGAAGAATGGCAGAAACTCCCCAAATACAGGTGTGCCAAGCTTGTAGCGTCATACTCAAGAAGACTCAAGGCTGTAATCGCTGCCAGAGGTGCTTCAACAAAGGACTGAGTAAAGGGTCTGAATACTTATGTAAATATATATATATATATATATATTTTTTTTTTTTTTTTGTTGCTAACATTTCAAAAAAACTGTTTTTGCTTTGTCATTATAGGATATTGTGTGTTGATTGATGGGGGAAAAATGACTTTAATCCATTTTAGAATAAGGCTTTAACGTAACAAAATGTGACTAAAGTCAAGGGGTCTGAATACTTTCCGAATGTAAATGGAAGTAGTTTAGTGCCTAAAAAGGGGTTAAATGCTGTATGTGTAAAAAACAAAACAAACATGTCTTAATCTTCTTATATCTCTCAGATATAGTACAGACACTTCAAAACAAACTTTCCTTAGATTTGTTTTGGGGCTGTCTGTTTTTCCATCTATGAATCTGTTATTCAATGCATTTCTGTGGGCTAATAGCAGTAAGGCCAAATTCAACGTTTCATCAAGTAATTGTTTTGTATATCTTTTTTTATACCTTAAGGGGTCCTAAAATTCATAATCAAATAGCTAAATGAAACTTGGAATGACCATCTTAAAACAATTCCATATGTTACTTTAGTTTGTGTAGCCACACATATGCAGTCTTAAAGGCTTTATACTGTAAGTGCTGCATAGTATTCCAGATGAATTCAATCAAATCAATAGGTATATATAATTTAGTTAAATGATCAATAAAGACTGTAAATATCACAGATTGGTCCTTTAATACTTTATCAGTAAGCCACTGTGATTGATCTGTTATCGAACTATGCATGAATACCTCAGTGATTTCCATGTGATTAAACGTCTGTTAACATTACACATTTCCTTATTTCCACTGTACATGTCATTCATAGGGAGAAAACTGATAATGTTGCACAACTATAATGTATTTCCATCAGTCCTATTTTTATACTCAATTATTGACCTCTCGTCCTCACTGCTTCCTAGCTGGATGTCGATATGTTTTGCACTGGGCTGGGTCATGTGCATGGGGGTGGCTTGGAGGGGTTTAGGTGTGTGTTTTGAAGTGTATTCTAGTAGTGTGTGTATATGAATTTATACTCAACACAATTTATGCCATATCGATTACAAAGAGAGGAAATGTACAGTTGTGGTCAAAAGTTTTGAGAATGACACAAATATTTTATTTTCATAAAGTCTGCTGCCTCAGTTTCTATGATGGCAATTTGCATATACTCCAGAATGTTATGAAGAGTGATCAGATTAATTGCAATTAATTGCAAAGTCCCTCTTTGCGACGAAAATGAACTTAATCCCCCAAAAACATTTCCACTGCATTTCAGCCCTGCCACAAAAGGACCAGCTGACATCATGTCAGTGATTCTCTCGTTAACACAGGTGAGAGTGTTGACGAGGACTGGAGATCACTCTGTCATGCTGATTGAGTTAGAATAACAGACTGAAAGCTTTAAGAGGAGGGTGTGGCTTGAAATCATTATTCTTCCTCTGTTAACCATGGTTACCTGCAAGGAAACACGTGCCGTCATCACTACTTTGCATAAAAAGGGCTTCACAGGCAAGGATATTGCTGCTAGTAAGATTGCACCTAAATCAACCATTTATCGGATCATCAAGAACTTCAAGGAGAGAGGTTCAATTGTTGTGAAGAAGGCTTCAGGGCGCCCAAGAAAGTCCAGCAAGTGCCAGGACCGTCTCCTAAAGTTGATTCAGCTGCGGGATCGGGGCACCACCAGTGCAGAGCTTGCTCAGGAATGGCAGCAGGCAGGTGTGAGTGCATCTGCACGCACAGTGAGGCGAAGACTTTTGGAGGATGGCCTGGTTTCAAGAAGGGCAGCGAGGAAGCCACTTATCTCCAGGAGAAACATCAGGGACAGACTGATATTCTGCAAAAGGTACAGGGATTGGACTGCTGAGGACTGGGGTAAAGTCATTTTCTCTGATGAATCCCCTTTCCGATTGTTTGGGGCATCCGGATAAAAGCTTGTCCGGAGAAGACAAGGTGAGCGCTACCATCAGTCCTGTGTCATGCCAACAGTAAAGCATCCTGAGACCATTCATGTGTGGGGTTGCTTCTCAGCCAAGGGAGTGGGCTCACTCACAGTTTTGCCTAAGAACACAGCCATGAATAAAGAATGGTGCCAACACATCCTCCGAGAGCAACTTCTCCCAACCATCCAAGAACAGTTTGGTGACGAACAATGCCTTTTCCAGCATGATGGAGCACCTTGCCATAAGGCAAAAGTGATAACTAAGTGGCTTGGGGAACAAAACATCAACATTTTGGGTCCATGGCCAGGAAACTCCCCAGACCTTAATCCCATTGAGAACTTGTGATCAATCCTCAAGAGGCGGGTGGACAAACAAAAACCCACAAATTCTAACAAACTCCAAGCATTGATTATGCAAGAATAGGCTGCCATCAGTCAGGATGTGGCCCAGAAGTTAACTGACAGCATGCCAGGGCAGATTGCAGAGGTCTTGAAAAAGAAGGGTCAACACTGCAAATATTGACTCTTTGCATAAACTTAATGTAATTGTCAATAAAAGCCTTTGACACTTATGGAATGCTTGTAATTATACTTCAGTATACCATAGTAACATCTGACAAAAATATCTAAAAACACTGAAGCAGACCAATACTTGTGTCATTCTCAAAACTTTTGACCACGACTGTATTATATGGAATCACAATATATATGAAGTCAGGTGCATCATAAAACGTCTCATACTCTACAAATGCACTGCGCATCAGGAGGACCGTTGTACTAAGTCAATGCACCACTGCAAACGTTAGCCATTAGACATTCTGAAATGCTAACTGGCCATCTCTCACTTGTCATGGCTGGCATTAGCCCAAGTGCTCAGATAGAGCCTGTCGAGTTAGTGACACTCTCCTAGCGTTCCAAAATATAGGCCTGTCTCTCCCCCTTTCCTCCTGCCTATCTCTCAGTAAGCCCAGAGTAGGAGTAGAGGAACTGTTGGTGTTTTAATGCCCGTCGTGTCGCCCACTAAACAACCCTTAAAAGTGTTTTTTGGGAGAAAGTGGCAATTTCCTGTGGCGTGTAGAGTGGTGGTGTCACGCTATATCTCTTCCCACCCAGCACTGACAGATCCCCGGTCTAGACCCAGCTAATGGCCCCTGTGCGCTGGAGATTTAACACCCCTCCGCCCTACCCACTGACTAACACAGAGAGAGAGAGAGAGAGAGAGAGAGAGAGAGAGAGAGAGAGAGAGAGAGAGAGAGAGAGAGAGAGAGAGAGAGAGAGAGAGAGAGAGAGAGAGAGAGAGAGAGAGAGAGAGAGAGAGAGAGAGAGAGAGAGAGAGAGAGAGAGAGAGAGAGAGAGAGAGAGAGAGAGAGAGAGAGAGAGAGAGAGAGAGAGAGAGAGAGAGAGACCCTGTTTATACCCTTTTTTTTTGTCTTTGCCACAGTCTTTATTGTTCACACTCAGAAGAGAGGGGGAGGACTGAGGGAACATTCACTCAGACTGGTTATCTCTTTCTGCCTGTTTTCACTTTCCTCATTGCTCCTCTGTCTTCCAATCTCTGTCTATGTACCATTACATCTCTTTTTCTCTGTCTCTGTCTCTATCTCGCTCTCTCTCCTTACACCTCCCTCTTTCCCATGCAGCCTACCTCCGTACTCCCTTAACTATTTTGCGCTCTCCTCCCCCTCGTCCTCTCTCTCTCCTTGGCTACTCAGTTTTCAGGGACACGGTACATACAGTACATGTGTATAGATTATGTAATGTATTATAGATAACGACTGTACCATGTTTGTTTTTTGTGTCTCAAAACTTCATTTGAGTGGTCCACAATGTGGTTTGAAAGAAATCTGTGTTTTATATTATTGTATCTGTCACGACTTCCGCCGAGGCTGCCTCCCCTCCTTGTTCGGGGAGGATTCGGCGTTCGTCGTCACCGGCTTACTAGCTGCTTCCGATCCATTTATCATCACTCCACTTGTCTTGTCTAATTAATCACACACACCTGGTCTTTATCCCCAATTAGTCATTGTATAAGTGTTCCCTCTGCTTCCTTGTCTGTGTGGGTGATTGTTTGTTGTGAGCTGTGTGTAGCTCGGTTGAGCTACCCTTACCTTGTTGATGCCAGGGTAGTATTTTCCCCTGTGCCTGAGTGTTGTTGTCGCATGCGTGTGCAACTGTTTATCGACAGAATAAACTCTTGGGATGCGTATTACTCTCCTGCGCTTGACTCCTTCTATCACACGCATCACAGTATCATTGTGGAGTGACACTTAAATACATTTTTCTAACTTCTAACCAGTTAACTGTCGGTCAGCGTTTCAATGAAAGTCACTAATCAACAGTAGCCTTCATTTAAAATGCAATCTAATATCAAAGACAAATCTCCTCTCGCCATACATTGGATTTCAAATTTTAAGGACATGTGAGCGAGAGTCACAGAATACCAGCCTGATGAAGGCCTTGTCTGATACCCCCTGTGTGTGTCCCAAATGGCACCATGTTCCCTACATAGTTCACTATTTTTGACCAGATCCCTATGGGCCCTTGTCAAAAGTAGTACCCTATATAGGGAATAGGGTGCCATTTGGGACGCAACCCCTTCATGCAGCAGCCCCGTTGAAAGGATTTCAAAAGGTGGTGTAGCGGAGCCTAAACTCTCAGTTTAAATATCACAGAGTAGGGATCAGGACTCATTAGTAAATACCAGCTCCCTGCCTGCATATATTATCCCAGTGTTAATTCAATCTGTGATCACATGCAGTATGGAAATCAATCAGCTCTCTCTTTTTGGGGATTTTGATGGTCATCATGTTGAACTTCAAACTTTCTCCTCGTATTGCACACACACACACACACACACACACACACACACACACACACACACACACACACACACACACACACACGGCAGCATAACAGGACGGCCTTCTTGAGTTTGAGCCAGTAACTGGACTTTTCTCCCTATCTCTTCTCATGAAGATGATCCATGAGACAGTTATTAACCCCATCTGTGCATGCAATGGGCTTTTAGGGGTTATTGTTGAGTTTCTGAATTCACTCTTTTTGAACTAGCAACAGCTTTTTATCCCTCCTTCTCTGTTCACGCGTCATCATGCTCCAGTTTTCATCGGACCATAATGTGTGGCAACACACACACACACACACACACACACACGCGCTCAGTGAACAACTGTAACTCACGTGAGATAAATCTCATATTCATGAAGATGATGTTCAATGAATTAACCATTCCCTCTTCACAGCCAGAATCACCAATGCACAACTCTACCAGTGCAGTAATACTGTATCTAACAATACAAAAAAATACACACAAATCTAAAAAGTAAAATAATGGAATGAAGGAATATTTTACATTTTACATTTTAGTCATTTAGCAGACGCTCTTAGCCAGAGCAACTTACAGTTAGTGAGTGCATACATTTTTCATACTGGAACTATTTGGACGAGCAATGTCGGAGTACGGAGTATAAATATAAATACAGTGGGGAGAACAAGTATTTGATACACTGCCGATTTTGCAGGTTTTCCTACTTACAAAGCATGTAGAGGTCTGTAATTTTTATCATAGGTACACTTCAACTGTGAGAGACGGAATCTAAAACAAAAATCCAGAAAATCACATTGTATGATTTTTAAGTAATTAATTTGCATTTTATTGCATGACATAAGTATTTGATCACCTACCAACCAGTAAGAATTCCGGCTTTCACAGACCTGTTAGTTTTTCTTTAAGAAGCCCTCCTGTTCTCCACTCACTACCTGTATTAACTGCACCTGTTTGAACTCGTTACCTGTATAAAAGACACCTGTCCACGCACTCAATCAAACAGACTCCAACCTATCCACAATGGCCAAGACCAGAGAGCTGTGTAAGGACATCAAGGATACAATTGTAGACCTGCACAAGGCTGGGATGGGCTACAGGACAATAGGCAAGCAGCTTGGTGAGAAGGCAACAACTGTTGGCACAATTATTAGAAAATGGAAGAAGTTCAAGATGACAATCACCCTCGGTCTGGGGCTCCATGCAAGATCTCACCTCGTGGGGCATCAATGATCATGAGGAAGGTGAGGGATCAGCCCAGAACTACACGGCAGGACCTGGTCAATGTCCTGAAGAGAGCTGGGACCACAGTCTCAAAGAAAACCATTAGTAACACACTACGCCGTCATGGATTAAAATCCTGCAGTGCACGCAAGGTCCCCCTGCTCAAGCCAGCGCATGTCCAGGCCCGTCTGAAGTTTGCCAATGACCATCTGGACGATCCAGAGGAGGAATGGGAGAAGGTCATGTGGTCTGATGAGACAAAAATAGAGCTTTTTGGTCTAAACTCCATTCACCGTGTTTGGAGGAAGAAGAAGGATGAGTACAACCCCAAGAACACCATCCCAACCGTGAAGCATGGAGGTGGAAACATCATTCTTTGGGGATGCTTTTCTGAAAAGGGGACAGGATGACTGCACCGTATTGAGGGAAGGATGGATGGGCCATGTATCGCGAGATCTTGGCCAACAACCTCCTTCCCTCAGTAAGAGCATTGAAGATGGGTCGTGGCAGGGTCTTCCAGCATGACAACGACCCGAAACACACAGCCAGGGCAACTAAGGAGTGGCTCCGTAAGAAGCATCTCAAGGTCCTGGAGTGGCCTAGCCAGTCTCCAGAACTGAACCCAATAGAAAATCTTTGGAGGGAGCTGAAAGTCTGTATTGCCCAGCGACAGCCCCGAAACCTGAAGGATCTGGAGAAGGTCTGTATGGAGGAGTGGGCCAAAATCCCTGCTGCAGTGTGTGCAAACCTGGTCACGACCTACAGGAAACATATGATCTCTGTAATTGCAAACAAAGGTTTCTGTACCAAATATTAAGTTATGCTTTTCTGATGTATCAAATACTTATGTCATGCAATAAAATGCAAACTAATTATAAAAAAATCATACAATGTGATTTTCTGGATTTTTGTTTTTGATTCCGTCTCTCACAGTTGAAGTGTACCTATGATAAAAATTACAGACCTCTACATGCTTTGTAAGTAGGAAAACCTGCAAAATCGGCAGTGTATCAAATACTTGTTCTCCCCACTTGCGAAAGTATTCACCCCCTTGGCATTTTTCCTATTTTGTTGCCTTACAACCTGGAATTAAACATGGATTTTTTGGGGGGTTTGTATAATTTGATTTACACAACATACCTACCACTTTGAAGATGCAAAATAAAATAAAATTGTGAAACAAACAAGAAATAAGACAAAGAAACTGAACTTGAGTGTGCACAACTATTAACCCCCCCCCAAAGTCAATACTTTGCAGTGCCACCATTTGCAGCAATTACTCTATTGGGGTATGTCTTTATAATCTTGGCACATCTAGCCACTGGGATTTTTGCCCATTCTTCAAGGCAAAACTGCTCCATCTCCTTCAAGTTGGATGGGTTCCGTGGTGTACAGCAATCTTTAAGTCATACCACAGATTCTCAATTGGATTGAGGTCTGGGCTTTGACTAGGCCATTCCAAGACATTTAAATGTTTCCCCTTAAACAACTCGAGTGTTGCTTTAGCAGTATGCTTAAGGTCATTGTCCTGCTGGAAGTTGAACCTCCGTCCCAGTCTCAAATCTCTGGAAGACTGAAAAAGGTTTCCCTCAAGAATTTCCCTGTATTTAGCGCCATACATCATTCCTTCAATTCTGACTAGTTTCCCAGTCCCTGCCGATAAAAAACATCTCGGTGTGATGAGAGGTGTTGGGTTTGCACCAAACATAGCGTTTTCCTTGATGGCCAAAAAGCTCAATTTCAGTCTCATCTGACCAGAGAACCTTCTTCCATATGTTTGGGGAGTCTCCCACATGCCTTTTGGTGAACACCAAACGTGTTTGCTTATTTTTTTTTTCTTTAAACAATGGCTTTTTTCTGGCCACTCTTCCGTAAAGCCCAGCTCTGTGGAGTGTACGGCTGAAAGTGGTCCTATGGACATATACTCCAATCTCCGCTGTGGAGCTTTGCAGCTCCTTCAGGGTTATCTTTGGTCTCTTTGTTTTCTCTCTGATTAATGCTCTCCTTGCCTGGTCGGTGAGTTTTGGTGGGTGACCCTCTCTTGGCAGGTTTGTTGTGGTGCCATATTCTTTCAATCTTTTAATAATGGATTTAATGGTGCTCCGTGGGATGTTGAAAGTTTTGCAAGGCACTGTACCACCCCTACCTTGTCACAACACAACTGATTGGCTCAAATGCATTAAGAAGGAAATAAATTCCACAAATTAACTTTTAACAAGGCACACCTGTTAATTGAAATGCATTCCAGGTGACTACCTAATGAAGCTGGTTGAGAGAATGGCAAGAGTGTGCAAAGCTGTCATCAAGGCGGCTACTTTGAAGAATCTCAAATATGCAATTTATTTTGATTTGTTTAAAAAAATGTTGGTTACTACATGATTCCATATGTGTTATTTCATAGTTTTGATGTCTTCACTATTATTCTACAATGTAGAAAATAGTAAAAATAAAGAAAAAACCCTTGAATGAGTAGGTGTGTCCAAACATTTTGTCACGATCGTTTATGAACGGGTCAGACCAAGGCGCAGCGCGATATGCGTACATGTTTATTTTAACTTAATAAACAACACGACAAGACAACAAACTAAACGAAACATGAAGTCCAAGGTAGCACACACAACATACCTTACACGGAACAAGATCCCACAACCCACTAGTGCCAATAGGCTGCCTAAGTATGGGCCCCAATCAGATTGGGAACCACACAGGCCAACATAGATCTATACATACTAGAATGTACAACATGGACAAACACAGCAACGAAAATACACATCCTGACTCAACATACAAGCATCCTCTGAGTCAGGGCATGACACATTTGATGTAGAGACATGAAAGCTGCCCTCCTAGACAGTACTTATGGAAATGACAATTTTTCAAAATGTCTGTCGGCTTGGAGACACAGTGGAGACTGACCCTCAGTGGGCAGTGTCGACACACACACACACACACACACACACACACACACACACACACACACACACACACATTCTCCCGTCCAGAGACAATGACTGCCAATGAGAAGGAGGTTAATGAGGATCCATATAAATATGACCTACTCTACGCTGCATCTCAAATGGCATCCTATTCCCTTTATAGTACACTACTTCTGACCAGGGCTCTGCTCGATAGTAGTGCACTATAAAGGGAATAGGTTGCTATTGGAGACATACCCTGAAATATGAGAACAGCTATTAGACTGGCAAAACATTACATGGATGTTTAATTGGTGATTCATATAGTGTGCTCTTGTATGAATCATTAATTTATATATGCATGTGTTATGAGCTTAAATATGAAATAAATGAAATAATTTGGCTAAACATTAAAACTGCTGCAAGCATTCCACTTATTCAGATTAGTCACAAAGTCACAAATCAGAGGAATATATTAATTGTATACTTAAAGTCTTAAAAGTCAAGTAATCTTTTTATCCAGATCTCCTTTTCAGTGTGGGGATTACGACAAAACATTGGAGGTTTGCAGCACATTATGGTGCGGTGTGTTTGTGAGTGTGTTTGTGTTAGCATGTGTGTAAACGTGTATGAGGTTAGCAGTAAATGTGAGGGAATGTTTAATTAAAGCATGTCCGAACCTATTGACCCATAGAGTATAGGATTCCTGTCATGTGTGTGTGCCCTATATTTCAGTGTGTATGATTTCTGCCCATGAGTGTCTGTCAAGGGGGGAGTAGGTCAGGGAGGCCACAGGGGAATGCTTATCTGGCAGTTTGTGTGCTTGTATGTAGTAAGCATGCCTCTGTGAGTGTGTGTGTGTGTGTGTGAATCGGTATGTGTGTGTGTGTATCGGTGTGTGTGTGTTGTTCATTCGTCAGCCCTCGGTGACTAGTAGCAGCCCAGTTTCCTCTGAGTTAAACCCCTGCCAGTCTCCTGCTCATTGATATTCCTCAGTCTGTGACCGGGGTCTGACCCCCATACAACTCTACTGTCACCCCTCCTCCTCCTTCCCTTTCTTCCCCTCTTTTCCCTCCCTCGCTCTCTCCTTCCCTCCCTTCATCCGATCTCTATCCCCTTCATTACCTATCTCTACTCGCTCTCTTTCTCTCCTCTCTCCCCTCTTTGTTCTCTATTTCCCTCTCCCCTCCATGCTCTTTCCCTCTCTCTACAGTGGCTTGCGAAAGTATTCACCCCCCTTGGCATCTTTCCTATCTTGTTACCTTACAACCTGGAATTAAAATGGGATTTATGGGGGTTTGTATCATTTCATTTACACAACATGCCTACCACTTTGAAGATGCAAAATATTTTGTATTGTGAAACAAACAAGAAATAAGACAAGACAACAGAAAACTTGAGAGTGCATAACTATTCAACCCCCCCCCCCCCCCAAAGTCAATACTTTGAAGAGCCACCTTTTGCAGCAATTACAGCTGCAAGTCTCTTGGGGTATGCTTCTATAAGCTTGGCACATCTAGCCACTGGGATTTTTGCCCACTCTTCAAGGAAAAACTGCTCCAGCTCCTTCAAGTTGGATGGGTTCCGCTGGTGTACAGCAATCTTTAAGTCATACCACAGATTCTCAATTGGATTGAGGTCTGGGCTTTGACTAGGCCATTCCAAGACATTTAAATGTTTCCCCTTAAACAACTTGAGTGTCGCTTTAGCAGTATGCTTAGGGTCATTGTCCTGCTGGAAGGTGAACCTCCGTCCCAGTCTCAAATCTCTGGAAGACTGAAACAGGTTTCCCTCAAGAATTTCCCTGTATTTAGCGCCATCCATCATTCCTTCAATTCTGACCAGTTTCCCAGTCCCTGCCGATGAAAAACATCTCCACAGCATGATGCTGCCACCACCATGCTTCACTGTGGGGATGGTGTTCTCGGGGTGATGAGAGGTGTTGGGTTTGCGCCAGACATAGCGCTTTCCTTGATGGCCAAAAAGCTCAATTTTAGTCTAATCTTACCAGAGTACCTTCTTCCATATGTTTGGGGAGTCTCCCACATGCCTTTTGGGGAACACCAAACCTGTTTGCTTATTTTATTCTTAAAGCAATTGCTTTTTTCTGGCCACTCTTCCGTAAAGCCCAGCTCTGTGGAGTGTATGGCTTAAAGTGGCCCTATGGACAGATACTCCAATCTCAGCTGTGGAGCTTTGCAGCTCCTTCAGGGTTTTCTTTTGTCTCTTTGTTGCCTCTCTGATTAATGCCCTCCTTGCCTGGTCTGTGAGTTTTGGTGGGCGGCCCTCTCTTGTCAGGTTTGTTGTGGTGCCATATTCTTTCCCTTTTTTAATAATGGATTTAATGGTGCTCCGTGGGATGTTGAAAGTTTCGGATATTTTTCTATAACCCAACCCTGATCTGTACTTCTCCACAACTTTGTCCCTGACCTGTTTGGTGAGCTCCTTGGTCTTCATGGTGCTGCTTGCTTGGTGGTGCCCCTTGCTTAGTAATGTTGCAGACTCTGGGGCCTTTCAGAACAGCTGTATATATACTGAGATCATGTGACAGATCATGTGACACTTAGATTGCACACAGGTGGACATTATTTCACTAATTATGTGACTTCTGAAGGTAATTGTTTGCACCAGATCTTATTTAGGGGCTTCATAGGAAAGGGGGTGAATACATATGCATGCACCACTTTTCCGTTATTAATTTTTTTGAAATCTTTTTAACAAGTAATTTTTTTCATTTCACTTCACAAATGTTGACTATTTTGTCCATTACATGAAATCCAAATAAAAATGCATTTAAATTACAGGTTGTAATGCAACAAAATAGGAAAAAGCCAAGGGGGATGAATACTTTTGCAAGGCACTGTATGTCTCCCTCTCCCACATCTGTCTCTCCATTCATCAATCCATCCGTTATTTTGGTGTATGTATAATTCATGATGTGGGGTGTGTTTGTGTAAGCGTAGGCTAATGAAGCAGTAAATCTCACTCAGCCAGCCAGGGTGTGGGGAGGGATACAGGGGAGTTTAGGCCCACACATCAGGAGGGAGACAGCGAGATGCATGGGGAGGAGGCACACATATTATGCCCTCCTGACTCTCTCCTGCCCTTCTGACCACAAACTCCCACTCTGTCGTTTTCTCCTTCCCTACCTGTCTTTTTATCTACTTCTATTCATCTCTCTCTGTCCTTTTGTCCATCTCTCTCTGTCTTTAGTTTTTTCCTTATATAGTGTTCCCTCTCTCCATCTTCCTTTTTTTCTAACTGTCTCTCTCCCTCTCTCTCGATCTCCTGTTTCTAATATATAATATAATATATATGCCATTTTGCAGACACTTTTATCCAAAGCGACTTAGTCATGCGTGCATTCATTTTACATACGGGTGGACCCGGGAATCGAACCCACTTTCATGGCGTTGCAAGCGCCATGCTCCACCAACCTGTTTTCTCTCCCTCTCTCCTCTCCTTTCATCTCCTGTCATCTCTTCCTCAAGGCTTTTTCCGACTTTGAGGCAGCTCACTGGATCATCCAGTTGAGTAGTGTGAGCAGATATTCCATCCTGTAGCAGAGACAGAGGTTCCAGTACAAATGCCACCATATGCCTTATAGTATGTAGTGTATTACTTTTGACCAGCACCCTATGGGCCCTGGTCAAAAGTAATGCACTAAATAGGGAATATGGTAGCATTTGGGACACAGTTAGAGACAGTACTACTGTGTTTTATTGATTGGCTATCTATGTGATAAAGGTTTACAGTGCACGTACAGCCACTTCATCCACTGCGTTTATCTTGCTATCACACCCACCCGAGTCTGAAAATCTCAGTTTAATTATCCGAATTCACAGACTATCACCTGTTTATTACCCACACATTATTCTAGGCCTAATTGATGACCTGTCAAAGTATTAAAAACAGTACCAGTATAGCTCTCTTTTCATCATGTGGGTGTGGGTGTTAAGAGCATCTCTATCAAATAAACCTCTTTCCATTATACTCATCACTGAGCCTGTGCTATGCATGATAGTGATATTCACTGTTTTATGTGGTGACTGGTGAGTAATCCAAATTGAATGGATTTTCGGAGGCAACTTAGAATAATGTACCGGTATATATTCTGTATCCTGCTTTTCATTGGCTGTGAAGTAATGGCTGTTCTGTTCCTGGTTATTACAACCTTTAGAAAAGAAGACATTATTGAATCTATTCCTCACCTTTATTGCCTCATTTGGGTAAAAAACATTCTGCTTTTTACTATAGCTATGTCTCTTTTCCTCCACCGGTGCTTCTGGGGGCTTGCATGTGTGTGTTCATGTGTGTGTGTGAGTGCATGCGTGTTTGTATTCAGACCCCTTGACTTTTTCCACATTTTGTTAGGTTACAGCCTTATTCTAAAATTGATTAAATCATTTTTTCCCCTCATCAATCTACACATAATACCCCATAATGACAAAGCAAAAACTGTTTTTTAGACATTTTTGCTAATTTATAAAAAAAAAAAAATTATGTAAGTATTAAGACCCTTTACTCAGTACTTTGTTGAAGCACCTTTGGCAGCGGTTACAGTCTCAAGTCTTCTTGGGTATGACGCTACAAGCTTGGCACACCTGTATTTGGGGAGTTTCTGCCATTTAACAATGATGGAGGCCACTGTGTTCTTGGAGACCTTCAATGCTGCAGAATTGTTTTGGTACCCTTCCCCAGATCTGTGCCTCGACACAATCCTGTCTCTGAGCTCTAAGGACAATTCTTTTGACCTCATGGCTTGGTTTTTACTCTGACATGCACTGTCAACTGTGGGACCTTATATAGACAGGTGTGTGCCTTTCCAAATCATGTCCAATCAATTGAATTTACCACAGGTGGACTCCAATCAAGTTGTAGAAACATCTCAAGGATGATCATTGGAAACATGATGCCCCTGAGATCAATTTCGAGTCTCGGGTCTGAATACTTATGTAAATAAGGTATTTACGTTTTCGCTTTGTCATTATGGGGTATAGTGAGTAGATTGCTGAGGACTATAATTTAAAAAAAAATCCATTTTAGAATAAGGCTGTAACGTAACAAAATGTGGAAAAAGTCAAGGCGTCTGAATATCCGAAGGCACTGTATGTGTGTTGCATGATACCAGGCAATGCTGAGCTCACCATGCTAGACTTCGTCATCATCCATCCTGCCATAATCACAGAACTATTGAGTCCTCTGTGATGACATCCATACAGCGTGGTGTGACAGGGACTTAATACCTTAAACGAGCTTCCCCATACTCCACTCTACTCCTCTACTCCCCTTCCTTATACAGATGCCCTCTACACAGACGCCACGCAACAAATTGATTATCTTTACATTAGCCCGCTGGGTTATGAGCTATCTGAATCAATCACAGCGGAGGTTAGTTTTAGCCTAGGCCCAGAGCAACAGATGTTGGTGTGTGTGTGTGTGTGTGTGTGTGTGTGTGTGTGTGTGTGTGTGTGTCTGTCTGTGTGTGTGTGTTTGTTCATTTGTTGTGTGTGTGTTCATTTGTCGTGTGTGTGTTCATTTGTCGTGTGTGTGTGTGTGTGTGTGGACGCTGGACTGGTATGATATGCAGCTCCGCTCCCTTCCCTCCCCAGTGAAAGGGAATTAGGGAGGCAGTTAATCAAAAGTGCATTAGCATACGATTGCACACACTGCCCTTCTACCCCACTCATAATAGATGCTTAGTCTGGAAACGTGGGCTGAATAACAAAACCCACCCACCACCACCACCACTACCACCACCACCACCACCACCATCACACTATCTCCTTCTTAGCTTTGCACCCTTCCCCCCATTCCTCCCTTTGTCCTCTTCCCTCCCCCGTTTTCCCCATCTCCCCACCACTCTCTGCCCTGGCCATATCCATCTCTCTTTCTCTCTTCCTTTTTCCCTATCCCTCTCTTTGTCCTCTCCTCTCCTCTGTTTACCCCATCTCCTCCTCCTCTCTGCCTCTCCCCGTTGGCTCTTCACCCCAACCCTCTCTCTCCCCTGTTCCTTCCTGCATCTCTGCCTTCCACACCCTCTCTCTCCATGATGAAGAGGTGACAACAGTAGACCTCCACACAAAGCCTCTCAGGTGGGGAGGGTTGGGTAGCGAGGGTAGCCGTTCACTAATGCAATATCGAGTGGAGAGAAACCCCAGACACATTGATCTGCAAATTGCTCATAACTCTGGTTCAGTGTGGTATAATGCCAAGAGTGTTTGAATAAGTTAGCAGAGCTGATTCTCCTGAGGTCTAAATAGCTGTGTCTCTCTCCTTCCGAGCTGGGTGCTGGTTGTTGTACTGTAGGCCCAGTAGGGACTTAGTTGGCTGTTAGCTGGCCAACGTGTTTGCCTCTGATTCTAGCCGTGTCAGAACAGAGCGGATGCAATATTCACATCTTACAAAGTCAGTCAGACTTCAGGTAAAAGGGAATAAATGCCCAGCGAGTCGAAGCATAGAGTGGAGGTGATTGGCATGTAGGTGGGAGGAGTGTGTGTGTGTGTGTGTGTGTGTGTGTTTTGAGCTTGTTAGTGTGTGTATATGCCTCACACAATGTGTGTTCTCACTAGTGTTGCCACCTTCAAACACTGTGAGCTTAAAGTCGTGGAGGAGTCTGAGAGTGCTCCTGGCCCTGATCTTAGTCTGCCATATCTTTTCATCTGAAAAGTTATGTCCAAAAAACTGTCGATAAGCATGTCAATATACCTCACACAGTCTGCAACGCTGCACTAGTCCTACCTGTCAGAACATACTGAGAGAGAGAGAGAGAGAGAGAGAGAGAGAGAGAGAGAGAGAGAGAGAGAGAGAGAGAGAGAGAGAGAGAGAGAGAGAGAGAGAGAGAGAGAGAGAGAGAGAGAGAGAGAGAGAGAGAGAGAGAGAGAGAGAGAGAGAGAGAGAGAGAGAGAGAGAGAGAGATCCAATTGAGGTCCCTGAGGTTATACCACTAATAAACACTGACCTTTGAAAGGAAAATAAACTTTTAATGATACCATCAGCTGGCAGGGTATTACCAAGAGGGTCTGACTACCTTGGGTTCCAGACTGTTTCTGCATTCAAAGCTACCTGTACACTGTTGCCTTGCCTTTAATGCAGTAAGTTGGCTCAAGCAGAAACAGAATGGCAACCAGGCTTGTTTTCCAACCTTGGGCCTTATACATTAGGCCAGCTATATTATTGACTATAAGTATGTGGTCCTCTGTAGCTCAATTGGTAGAGCATGGCACTTGTAACACCAGGGTAGTGGGTTCGATCCCCGGGACCACCCATACGTAAAAATGTATGCACACATGACTGTAAGTCGCTTTGGATAAAAGCGTCTGCTAAATGGCATATTATTATTATTATTAAGTTTAATTAATTAATTATTAATAAGCCCTATATTGAACTGTATAAACCTAATGACAATTAATGTAGTGTCATTCCTCTGTAGTTTGTTTTGCCTGTTGACGGACGGTCACTACAGTCAGTGATTGGCAGTTGATCTCAGACCCCTCCTTCCTCTGAGCTGCAAACAGCCAATCATACCAATTCCAATCCATCCTTTGCTGTCAATCCCTCATTTAGTCCAGTGAGCCGACAGGCAAGGGACGGTGTGTGTGTGTGTTAGGATGGACATTATCGGTCTGTGTAGAGGCTCTGAGATTAGACGGCCCCGTATGAGCCTCAGGGCACACACACACAGACACACAAACACACACACACACACACACACAAACAGACATAGAAACACACACGCACAACAGACACACAGCAGTGAGACTACGGAATACAGTTGCCTTCAGCTTGAGGATTGGATGCATTGAGGAAATAAGTGCATTACCCAAGAGGTTTCAGTTACTCCACAGATCTGAGAAGCCTATGTCAATTAATGAAACATCCCTACCTAACCATATTCAAACCCAGCCTGCTGTATTGTCCTGATCAGATATCAACCACCTTATAAAACAGACAATAACTAGCTCATCCCCCTCCCCACACATACCCATATACAAACACACACACATACTCACATACATACTCACTCACTCACACACACACACACACACACACACACACACACACACACACACACGCACGCACACACATCTTCTCATCTCCCGTCTTCCTTCAAACCCAAATCACTGCTTGGATACACAGGGACACACCAGACTGGCTCGCCATTCGCCCGGACACAATAGCCATCTGCTGATGAGGAGATGGCTAGCTGCTCACTCAAATGGGATTTTAGGAAGAGACTTAATTTTGGTTCCTGAAAAGAAAAAGAAAAAAACTAATTTAAAAGCAGACACATTTAAAACCGACTCACGCGAGACCCAGCTATTCACAGAGAGAACAGATGAAGTGATAGAGCCTGGCCAAGAGAAGAGAGGAAAAGAGAAGCCTGCTTCTCTCTGCCAATTTCTACCCGAGCCCAAAGCCCAGAGCCACCAAACATAACCTGAATAGACAAAACCTGGCAACACTAACATTGCTGAAACACACACAGGAAGATATGCACCGAAATGTCACCCTATTTGCACTATATAGGGAATAAGGAATAGGGTGCCATTTCAAACCCAAACAGTATTCCTTATATGGGCCTTGGTCAAAAGTAGTGCACTGTATAGGTTATAGGGTGCCATTTCAGATGCAGCCACAGCCTCAATGGGACTCAAGATCTCCACCATTGAAAAATAAAAATAAAAAAAAGGAAAAAATGTATAATCCCACAGGGAATAACACAGTAAAAATGACAGAGTGAATTTAACTCTATTTGAAGAAAATGTAACTCTGCTAAAGACAACATTTGGTCCCAGTCCAAAAAGAGCAAAACTTACTGTGGCAACAGAGTAATTTTTTCAGAGTTGTATTTGCTAAATTTAGTGTTGATATTTAACTCTGCATTTCGTTCTGTACTGTATTAATTGAAAATAACTCTGTCACTTTTTTTACTCTCTGCAGTGTTGTTCCGTATTCTAGAGTTTATTGTTTAGAGTAATGTTTAATCCTACCATTGGTATACCAGATACCCCCGCAGGCCCCGCAAGGCGGGAGGGGGCCCACAAGCTCTGGAGGCCCATGTGCCTGTCATCGATGTCTATTAAAACATATAAAAATATAGATTTTGACAGTAACCCTCCATATGTACTAGTAACAAATATCCTTATGTACTAGGAAGCTAAGAGTTTGTTTCTTGGGCTTCAGGAATTTGACAGAAAAAGTGCCTCAGGCCTTAAAAAATGTAACTGATTGAAAGTATAAGGGGGATATCGGAGAAGGAATGCCGTGGTCAAGGCTACAAAGGTGCCAGTGCAATGAGTGGATCTTACTCAGGTGTTCAAAAGCTCATATCAGACCGAGAGCCTAATGCTTCTTATGTAGTTCTTTATGAGTTTTAGTTTAGAAAACGATCTCTCCGCAGAAGCGACAGTTACAGGGATGGTAAAAACAGCTTGATTGCCGTAGCAACATCAGGGAAACTGTGCAGAAGGGAGGAGTGCTTCAAATACAGCAATTCTGCAACATCTTTAATTGAGGCTATCATTCTCCTTAATTGCCAGCCTCAACACGTTACGGAAAGAGATTAACTGTATAGGAAGCTCTGGGTACAGGACAGCCATTAAATTGGTAGATGCAAACAGATTATCATATTTAGTGGAAAACAGTTCTTGAACTGGCTTGAACAAAAAAGTGGTTTGCGATTTTCGTTCATACTGGAGAACCGGCGTTTGAGTTGTGTTTGCAGTCCCTTATCTCTGGGATATCTTGGCATGCATCATTCAAGACTAAGTTTAAATTGTGTGCAGCGCAATGGACAAATAATGCACAATGTCTCAGGAAAGACTGTCTGGGTTGGCAATACTCAGTATAGAAAACAGTCGGCCCCGCAACCCTGGACCCTTTGGAGACCAGGGAGTCTCTCAAGTTGGATTTAATTTGATTTAGGCCTAATTTAATTTACCTTGAATATTGCAGCCCACTTGTACAGGCCATTTATTAGCCAAACAAAACCCGCTGAGTTCAACAATAAATAGTAGCTGAATTTATCCTCAAGCCGACTACTTTTTTCCTCATTGTTAGGCTATTTGATGTGTTATTCTTATAAAAAGTTTAGAAATAGCACCTAAATCGCAGCTAAAGACGGTATATAACTATAGATAGTACACTGCATAATGAAACAATCCCTAGTAAGCTAGTGTTTTGAGGGTGGACTGACTGTAGTATTTGGCATTAATAGACTGGTTTTACACACAACAACTTTCTATCCAAGCTGGGAGAGAGCAAGAGGACGGCTCATGTCATGCAGCTGTATATTCTACAAAATCAATTGGTAGCTGATTAATATTCTGTTGTATCGGAAATGTATTTCACAATCTGCTATGTTTGAATTTCCAACTTTAATTACTGAAAAAGTAATTACATTATTGCCACCAGCCAGCAGTCTAAAAATGGCAGCATTGCGACACAGTGTATAGCTTCGTGAAATGTTAGGCTTAACCTGAGAAAATGAGTCCTACCAATAAACAGTTATCCATTAGCTAAAGCAAAGCTATGCCCTGGCACCATAGAAAGCCTATCATTGATTCAATAGGCATGCAACAATATAGGCATGTTGCAATTTCAGCACCATGGACAGCGATCGGCAGTCTACTTTGTGAGTGGCTGTCTGGCTGACACATTCGATTACTGCGTTACGTCAGTAACTCCTACCAGTGTCATTACACATTTACTCTTATACTAAATAGATGTACTCTGATCAGGGTAAACACAGCATTTTTTTTTATTACTACCATAAATTTGTCAACATAAAATATTGCATAACAGGATTTGTTTATTACACAAGATGCTAAAAACAGCCCAAAAAGTACTAGCATGGTGTACAATCTTTGAAATAAAATAAATTCTAGAGCATTAACAGACATTACCAAAAGCAATAGGGACAGAACGAATTGAAACCCACACCCCTGTGCCTCCGTGGGGGAATTTCTCCCCACAGATGCATGACCTTCTGATTCCGTACTCTCCCTACATGACATGTACTATTGTTCTGTTACTGTGTGCAAGCGTAGAAATAAAATCACATGAAGCAGTGCGGGACCACAAACAAACTTGAATCATCACCACCATATGACATACAGTGAGGGAAAAAAGTATTTGATCCCCTGCTGATTTTGTATGTTTGCCCACTGACAAAGAAATTATCAGTCTATAATTTTAATGGTAGGTTTATTTGAACAGTGAGAGACAGAATAACAACAAAAAAATCCAGAAAAATGCATGTCAAAAATGTTATAAATTGATTTTCATTTCAATGAGGGAAATAAGTATTTGACCCCCTCTCAATCAGAAAGATTTCTGGCTCCCAGGTGTCTTTTATACAGGTAACGAGCTGAGATTAGGAGCACACTCTTAAAGAGAGTGCTCCTAATCTCAGCTTGTTACCTGTATAAAAGACACCTGTCCACAGAAGCAATCAATCAATCAGATTCCAAACTCTCCACCATGGCCAAGACCAAAGAGCTCTCCAAGGATGTCAAGGACAAGATTGTAGACCTACACAAGGCTGGAATGGGCTACAAGACCATCGCCAAGCAGCTTGGTGAGAAGGTGACAACAGTTGGTGCGATTATTCGCAAATGAAAGAAACACAAAATAACTGTCAATCTCCCTCGGCCTGGGGCTCCATGCAAGATCTCACCTCGTGGAGTTGCAATGATCATGAGAACGGTGAGGAATCAGCCCAGAACTACACGGGAGGATCTTGTCAATGATCTCAAGGCAGCTGGGACCATAGTCACCAAGAAAACGATTGGTAACACACTACGCCGTGAAGGACTGAAATTCTGCAGCGCCCGCAAGGTCCCCCTGCTCAAGAAAGCACATATACAGTGGGGAGAACAAGTATTTGATACACTGCCGATTTTGCAGGTTTTCCTACTTACAAAGCATGTAGAGGTCTGTAATTTTTATCATAGGTACACTTCAACTGTGAGAGACGGATTCTAAAACAAAAATCCAGAAAATCACATTGTATGATTTTTAAGTAATTAATTTGCATTTTATTGCATGACACAAGTATGTGATACATCAGAAAAGCAGAAATTAATATTTGGTACAGAAACCTTTGTTTGCAGTTACAGAGATCATACGTTTCCTGTAGGTCTTGACCAGGTTTGCACACACTGCAGCAGGGATTTTGGCCCACTCCTCCATACAGACCTTCTCCAGATCCTTCAGGTTTCGGGGCTGTCGCTGGGCAATACGGACTTTCAGCTCCCTCCAAAGATTTTCTATTGGGTTCAGGTCTGGAGACTGGCTAGGCCACTCCAGGACCTTGAGATGCTTCTTACGGAGCCACTCCTTAGTTGCCCTGGCTGTGTGTTTCGGGTTGTTGTCATGCTGGAAGACCCAGCCACGACCCATCTTCAATGCTCTTACTGAGGGAAGGAGGTTGTTGGCCAAGATCTCGCGATACATGGCCCCATCCATCCTCCCCTCAATACGGTGCGGTCGTCCTGTCCCCTTTGCAGAAAAGCATCCCCAAAGAATGATGTTTCCACCTCCATGCTTCACGGTTGGGATGGTGTTCTTGGGGTTGTACTCATCCTTCTTCTTCCTCCAAATACGGCGAGTGGAGTTTAGACCAAAAAGCTCTATTTTTGTCTCATCAGACCACATGACCTTCTCCCATTCCTCCTCTGGATCATCCAGAGAGTCATTGGCAAACTTCAGACGTGCCTGGATATGCGCTGGCTTGAGCAGGGGGACCTTGCGTGCGCTGCAGGATTTTAATCCATGACGGCGTAGTGTGTTACTAATGGTTTTCTTTGAGACTGTGGTCCCAGCTCTCTTCAGGTCATTGACCAGGTCCTGCCATGTAGTTCTGGGCTGATCCCTCACCTTCCTCATGATCATTGATGCCCCACGAGGTGAGATCTTGCATGGAGCCCCAGACCGAGAGTGATTGACCGTCATCTTGAACTTCTTCCATTTTCTAATAATTGCACCAACAGTTGTTGCCTTCTCACCAAGCTGCTTGCCTATTGTCCTGTAGCCCATCCCAGCCTTGTGCAGGTCTACAATTTTATCCCTGATGTCCTTACACAGCTCTCTGGTCTTGGCCATTGTGGAGAGGTTGGAGTCTGTTTGATTGAGTGTGTGGACAGTTGTCTTTTTTACAGGTAACGAGTTCAAACAGGTGCAGTTAATAGAGGTAATGAGTGGAGAACAGGAGGGCTTCTTAAAGAAAAACTAACAGGTCTGTGAGAGCCGGAATTCTTACTGGTTGGTAGGTGATCAAATACTTATGTCATGCAATAAAATGCAAATTAATTACTTAAAAATCATACAATGTGATTTTCTGGATTTTTGTTTTAGATTCCGTCTCTCACTGTTGAAGTGTACCTATGATAAAAATTACAGACCTCTACATGCTTTGTAAGTAGGAAAACCTGTAAAATCGACAGTGTATCAAATACTTGTTCTCCCCACTGTACATGCCCGTCTGAAGTTTGCCAATGAACATCTGAATGATTCAAAGGAGAACTGGGTGAAAGTGTTGTGGTCAGATGAGACCAAAATCGAGCTCTTTGGCATCCACTCAACTCGCCGTGTTTGGAGGAGAAGGAATGCTGCCTATGACCCCAAGAACACCATCCCCACCGTCAAACATGGAGGTGGAAACATTATGCTTTGGGGGTGTTTTTTTGCTAAGGGGACAGGACAACTTCACCGCATCAAAGGGACGATGGACGGGGCCATGTACCGTCAAATCTTGGGTGAGAACCTCCTTCCCTCAGCCAGGGCATTTAAAATGGGTCGTGGATGGGTATTCCAGCATGACAATGACCCAAAACACACAGCCAAGGCAACAAAGGAGTGGCTCAAGAAGAAGCACATTAAGGTCCTGGAGTGGCCTAGCCAGTCTCCAGACCTTAATCCCATAGAAAATCTGTGGAGGGAGCTGAAGGTTTGAGTTGCCAAACGTCAGCATCGAAACCTTAATGACTTGGAGAAGATCTGCAAAGAGGAGTGGGACAAAATCCCTCCTGAGATGTGTGCAAACCTGGTGGCCAACTACAAGAAACGTCTGACCTCTGTGATTGCCAACAAGGGTTTTGCCACCAAGTACTAAGTCATGTTTTGCAGAGGGGTCAAATACTTATTTCCCTCATTAAAATGCAAATCAATTCATAACATTTTTGACATGCGTTATTCAGCCTTTTTTTGTTGTTATTCTGTCTCTCACTGTTCAAATAAACCTACCATTAAAATGATAGACTGATCATTTCTTTGTCAGTGGGCAAACGTACAAAATCAGCAGGGGATCAAATACTTTTTTCCCTCACTGTATGTATGTCAAATGCTTTGTGAAACAAAATATCATTAACATCAACAACATGGGGTCCCTTTCTTGTCAAGTACAATTTAAAATGCATTAAAATTTTAATAAATACACAGTTTGTCTAAAGCAAAGGTAACCAGCTGTACGTTGTGTGTCATCTTTTACAAGAATATACTGGATTTCGTGAAATATTGGCATGTCACAATGAACTTTAACGCAAACAACCAAATCTGAACGGTATACATTCCCTTGATGTTTGGCCCATTTTACACTCAAAACCTTAGTTGAAGAAGCCACCTAGAGTGCATTTTCTATCTCATGAGCTCCTTCCATTACATTCAAGGACAACATTTTCCCTGGACAAATATCCAGTCTACACTACCAGTCAAAAGGTTTGGACACACCTACTCATTCCAGGGTTTTTCTTTATTTTTACTACTTTCCACATTGTTACAACATTTGGGAGGCGCATGGCGATGCGGTACAGGGCTCGATTTGGCCTCTACATAACTCTCGAGGCTCCGCAATTGCATCACACCCTCCATATGGAGTCTCCGACCACATTTTCGGATCAAGCATAAATTGGCTTTTAGTCTAGGCCTCCGCAATGGATTAGTTCACTGAGATGGAGGCAAATATGTATACAGTACCAGTCAAAAGTTTGGACACACCTACTCATTCCAGGGTTTTTCTTTCTTTGTACTATTTTCTACATTGTAGAATAATAGTGAAGACATCAAAACTATGAAATAACACATATGGAATCATGTAGTAACCAAAAGTGTTAAACAAATATATTTTATATTTGAGATTCTTCAAATAGCCACCCTTTGCCTTGATGACAGCTTTGCACACTCTTGGCATTCTCTCAACCAGCTTCATGAGGTAGTCAACCGGAGTGCATTTCAATTAACAGGTGTGCCTTGTTAAAAGTTAATTTGTGGAATTTATTTCCTTCTTAATACATTTGAGCCAATCAGTTGTGTTGTGACAAGGTAGGGGGGCTATACAGAAGATAGCCCTATTTGGTAAAAGACCAAGTCCATATTATTGCAAGAACAGCTCAAATAAGCAAAGAGAAACGACAGTCCATCATTACTTTAAGACATGAAGGTCAGTCAATACGGAAAATCTCAAGAACGTTGAACGTTTCTTCAAGTGCAGTCTCAAAAACCATCAAGCGCTATGATGAAACTGGCTCTCATGAGGACCACCACAAGAATGGAAGACCCAGAGTTATGAAGGGGTCTGAATACTTTCCTGCTGCAGAGGATAAGTTCATTATGAGGTTCATTATGGGGTATTGTGTGTAGATTGATGAGGGAAAAAATGAAGGGGTCTGAATACTTTCCGAATGCACTGTAGGTCAAATGTTTGCCAGTTGTATGCCATGTGACTGGTGTTTCTTGGCCAATGTTTTAGTTAAGTTTTTCACTAGTAATTTTTTAATAAAATATGTTTTGCTTCGTAGCGCATACACCAGCTATGGAGAGTTTTCTGAATACATTGCGGATAATACACCATCAAATTATGCTTGAGTAACAAACTCATCCAGGAAACAATTGCTTAAACAGTCTGTGGTGTTCTGCAATCAAATGCTTCAAATAGACTGGAATACCATCTGATAACACTAGAGAATATACAATGTTGAGTATTTGAAGCAACAAATGCAGAAAATGCGAGTGTTGATCACATGGACACACCAAGTCACCAAAAATAAGTGGTAGATTGCGTAGTAGACACCAAGACTCAATGTTATTTAAGCCCAAATCATTGTAACCCTGAAGTAACGTCACTGCAGGGGGTCTGTTGTTTCTTTCCATAAAATAACCATAGTTGAAGCTCTGAATTCTCATGTACATGTTTTAGGTTAAATGCTCATTTTGCAAGTGTTGTAGTAGCAAATTCAACTGATATTACCCAACACCCTCCAAGATGTCATGCATGACATCAACTGAAAAATTCTCACTTTTATGAAAGTACTCTAATTCATTTAACAGGCAAGATTCTTTAACACCCATCACATAGGGCAGAGTGGGATTTCTCTGCATTGTTTGGCAGTGTTCCACATGCATCTCTTTAGTTCGCAATACTATCTTAGGACTGTCTTCACTAAACTCTGTCTGAAAGTAGTTTTTTTCAGCGAGACAGAAATGGCAGCAATATCTTGCACTAAAATATTCCACAAAACCAAGTAAACCATGAATACCAAGGTTGTCACCTGTTACTTGGACAATAGTTCCATGAATTTGGTGATTGTGCAAGGGAACCTTAATTCCATCTCGTACAATTGGGTCAAGTAGTGAGTGAAACCCATAGGTTTTTAGATCTTGAGCATGAAATAGAGAAACCAGTTGATTATTGAGCAGAGAGGAATTGCACTTTGGAGAGACGTTTCTTAAAGTAAAGTAAGTGGCACCCAATTTATGTATGCCACGCTTCGATCCAAGAGCATTAGCGGTTTCAAAGTCGTCATAGAAGAGCTACATTTATTTCACACGTTTCTCTTTTGAGAACAGAGCATGATTTTTAAAGAAAGATCCATCACTTAAGTCATAAAGTAGACTTTCTTTGGGACCATCCACAGGCTGCAACATTTCGTTTATGTGTGCATTTTTGTAAATAGACTAATGTCTGCAAAATAGATTTTCCAGTTGCTCAAAACACTGATCTATACTGAACTAAAATATATATGCAACATGTAAAGTGTTGGTCCCATGTTTCATGAGCTGAAATGAAAGATCCCAGAATTTTTCCATTCACACAAAAAGCTTATTTCTCTCAAATGTTGTGCACAAATTTGTTTACATCATTGTCAGTGGACATTTCTCCTTTGCCAAGATAATCCATCCTTCTGACAGGTGTGGCATATCAAGAAGCTGATTAAACGGCATGTTCATTACACAGGCCACTCTAAAATGTGCAGTTTTGTCACACAACACAATGGCACAGATGTCTCAAGTTTTGAGGGAGCGTGCAATTGGCATGCTGACTGCAGGAATGTCCACCAGAGCTGTTGCCAGATAATTAAATGTCAATTTCTCTACCATAAGCAGCTTCCAACGTTGTTTTCGAGAATTTGGCAGTTTGTCCAACCGGCCTCACAACCACAGACTACGTGTAACCACACCAGCCCAGGACCTCCACATCCAGCTTCTTCACCTGCGGGATCATCTGAGACCAGCCACCCAGACAGTTTATGAAACTGAGGAGTATTTCTGTCTGTAATAAAGCCCTTTTGTGAAAACTAATTCTAATTGGCTGGGCCTGGCTCCCCAGTGAGTGGGCCTATGCCCTCCCAGGGCCACCCATGGCTGCACTCCTGCCCAGTCATGTGAAATCCATAGATTAGGGCCTAATGAATTTATTTCAATTGACTGATTTCCTTATATGAACTGTAACTCAGTAAAATTGTTGAAATTGTTGCGTGTTGCGTTTATATTTTTGTTCAGTATATTTTACACCTACTGTAATATAATTGTTGCAGTTTCCTGTAAAGACAGACACTTCTTCACTAACTCTTTAGCTTCACTGTCGATATCTCTTCCATAGAACTGTTGTTTCACCAACTCCTGCTGCTTTGAGTTGAGCTATTGTTGCGGCACAATTATCTACAATACTCTTATTATACAGAGCTGAATCACAATGTGAGTTTCGTGTTGGCACATCACCAAAATTGTTTGCTGCAAAACTGTTAGCAGCGATAGAGGGGCCTCCACCATCATTATCAGAAACTGCTTCGGTACGCTCTTCATGTGCCTTGTTAAGATGATTTCTAAATCCAGACAAAGTGCCAAATACATGTGAACAACCAACCTGACCACACTTTAAATGCAGACAAAGAACATGAATTAACTTCAGATGTTTTACAAGGCTATTGGCATTTGCCTGGCGGCATTTGCAAACAAAACAAACATGTCTGTATCTCAAACAGATCTGTTTAATGCAACATTCTGGCCCTTAGCTCTGCTACACTGGGATTCGCCCTTAGTTGTATCAAGGAACTACTCATTCACCTACTCATTCAAGGGTTTTTCTTTATTTGTACTATTTCCTACATTGTAAAATAATAGTGAAGACATCAAAACTATGAAATAACACATATGGAATCATGTAGTAACCCAAGTAACCCAGAGCCACTTAGTTATCGCTTTTGCCTTATGGCAAGGTGCTCCATCATGCTGGAAAAGGCATTGTTCGTCACCAAACTGTTCTTGGATGGTTGGGAGAAGTTGCTCTCGGAGGATGTGTTGGTACCATTCTTTATTCATGGCTGTGTTCTTAGGCAAAATTGTGAGTGAGCCCACTCCTTTGGCTGAGAAGCAACCCCACACATGAATGGTCTCAGGATGCTTTACTGTTGGCATGACACAGGACTGATGGTAGTGCTCACCTTGTCTTCTCCGGACAAGCTTTTTTCCGGATGCGCCAAACAATCGGAAAGGGGATTCATCAGAGAAAAGGACTTTACCCCAGTCCTCAGCAGTCCAATCCCTGTACCTTTTGCAGAATATCAGTCTGTCCCTGATGTTTCTCCTGGAGAGAAGTGGCTTCCTCGCTGCCCTTCTTGACACCAGGCCATCCTCCAAAAGTCTTCGCCTCACTGTGCGTGCAGATGCACTCACACCTGCCTGCTGCTATTCCTGAGCAAGCTCTGCACTGGTGGTGCCCCGATCCCGCAGCTGAATCAACTTTAGGAGACGGTCCTGGCACTTGCTGGACTTTCTTGGGCGCCCTGAAGCCTTCTTCACAACAATTGAACCTCTCTCCTTGAAGTTCTTGATGATCTGATAAATGGTTGATTTAGGTGCAATCTTACTAGCAGCAATATCCTTGCCTGTGAAGCCCTTTTTGTGCAAAGCAATGATGACGGCACGTGTTTCCTTGCATGTAACCATGGTTAAAAGAGGAAGAACAATGATTTCAAGCACCACCCTCCTTTTAAAGCTTCCAGTCTGTTATTCTAACTCAATCAGCATGACAGAGTGATCTCCAGCCTTGTCCTCGTCAACACTCTCACCTGTGTTAACGAGAGAATCACTGACATGATGTCAGCTGGTCCTTTTGTGGCAGGGCTGAAATGCAGTGGAAATGTTTTTTGGGGATTAAGTTCATTTTCATGGCAAAGAAGGACTGTGCAATTAATTGCAATTCATCTGATCACTCTTCAAAACATTCTGGAGGATATGCAAATTGGCAATATAAAAACTGAGGCAGCAGACTTAAAATTAATATTTGTGTCATTCTCAAAACCTTTGAGCACGACTGTAGACATTGTTAATGTTGTAAATGGCTATTGTAGCTGGAAACTGTTGATTTTTAATGGAATATCTACATAGGCGTACAGAGGCCCATTATCAGCAACCATCAGTCCTGTGTTCCAATGGCACGTTGTGTTTGCTAATCCAAGTTTATCATTTTAAAAGGCTAATTGATCATTAGAAAACCATTTTGCAATTATGTTAGCGCAGTTGAAAACTGTTGTGCTGATTAAAGAAGCAATTAAACTGGCCTTCTTGGAAAATGGCTTAAGGACAACAAAGTCAAGGTATTGGAGTGGCCATCACAAAGCCCTGACCTCAATCCTATAGAAACTTTGTGGGCAGAACTGAAAAAGAGTGTGCGAGAAAGGAGGCCTACAAACCTGACTCAGTTACACCAGCTCTGTGTGGAGGAATAGGCCAACATTCACCCAACTTATTGTGGGAAGCTTGTGGAAGGCTACCCGAAATGTTTGACCCAAGTTAAACAATTTAAAGGCATTTTTATTTATTAACTCTATATTTAGTAAAGGCACATGACATGAGGTACAAACCACATTTGACTCTAGCTTCTGTAGCACACACACACGAGGCACGCACATAAGCCTAGAAAAAGTATGAAAAAGTATCTACAGCTGACACAGTTAACAACATCATAGTTACCTAGGCACACATCCATTACTGAATACTCAAATCGAATGCAGGTTTAGGTTAACTATCAAGCTAGCTTACACGTGTGGCTTTGGTAGCCATCTAGCTAATGTAACTAGCTAGCTAAGCAGCCATCTAGCTAGCCAAAGAAGCAACACTCACGTCAGCCAAAGTGGAGTATAGAATGAATGACTGACCTTAACACACTATAACCTGCATTCGGGTTGAGTATTCTTGCAAATATTTTTATTATTACTAACCCTCATTGTTCTATATGTGATTCTAGTTTGCAAACGTTAGCTGGCTAGATGGCCAAGTTAGCTATTATTAGCTATTAGCTAGCTAGGTAACGTTAGCTAGCTGCTGTAGCTAAGTTACCCTGGTAGCTAATGGTTAGATAACTTTAGCTATTTGCTACTGCAACTTTACAAAACATTTGGTGCCAAATTGCCACACGGTTATTGGTTTATTCATAATAAGGAATTTTGCCGCTTCAAGTACCTGCCTTGGTATGTTCATTCTGTCAAACTGACCTAAAATGATAAGCTAGCTAGCTAGCTACATTTTGAGAATGGCGCCAAACCTAGCTTGGTTAAAAAAACAGGCTATACCGATCGACCAGTGGAGGCTGGTGGGAGGAGCTATAGGAGGACAGGCTCATTGTAATGGCTGGAATGGAATGCATGGAATGGAATACATCAAACACATATGTTTGATGTGTTTTATACCGTTCCATTTATTCCATTCCAGTCATTACAATGATCCAGTCCTCCTATAGCTCATCCCACCAGCCTCCACTGCGATGGACTGCTAGGTGATTACTATTTTGCTTGGAACTAACTAATGATAAATGGTTGACTTAGGCCAAATATGAATTTCAAAACCATATTACTTACCTGAATGCAAAGACTACTTCTGCCAGTGTCAGCCTGAGGTGAATGCGAGGAAGGAAATATAAATGGTGGCAAAATCGAAATTTAACTGCAAATCTGTGGGCGGGATCACATTGACTAGCAATACTTATAAACACTTTATTCAAATTAACTCTGTGTTTTACCTCGGACTCTAGTGGTCAGAATTAGTCATTTAATTCGAAAAATTGTTAAAGCTGTTTTTTTCAAGTAAAATATTAATAACTGCTGTAATGCCTCCATTATTTGCTGTGTATATTGATCTGGGGGGTTGCTATGGCGGGTTGCTGGGCGTGTTGCCAAGCAGTGACAGTCCGAAATGTATAATTGTTGGAGCAACTTTTGACACTGGGTCTAATGTAATCTAGTATATAGTCCCATTGGGCCCTCTTTGACTGGGGCTGGGAACCGGGGAGGAGAGGGGAGACAGAGAGAGGAGGGAGGATGGGGGGAGGGTGGTAGTGTGTAATCTAGGATATAGTCCCATTGGGCCTACTCTTGCTGGTAGGGCTGGAAATTGCCAGGGACATCACAATACGATATTATCACGATACTTAAGTGCCAATACGATATGTATTGCAATTCTCACGATTCTATATGCATTGCGATTCGGTACTGGGATTTTATTGCGATTCAATATTTTACTCACCATATGTCTGCTGGAGAGGGACAAGAGAGAGCCATGAGAAAATGAGTTTTCATCAGTCATGGAAATAAAAGTGCTGAAAACAAATTGGCTCCCTATTTAAAAAATAAAATAAGATGGAGAACAAGTTATGAAGGAATAATATTGTGACATTGTCAAAACAATACGCTATATTGTCAAAAATAATATCCCGATATGTAACTGTATAGATTTTTTTCACCCCATCACTACTGGCAAGGGAAGGGTGGGCAGAGGGGGAAAAGAGAGAGGATGGGGAAGGAGAGAAAGGTGGTAGCAGTGCTGTTTGTGGAAAGGGGGGAAGAGATGGGAGAGCAGGGATTTGCTGTCTAGGCCAAGTGCAAACTGTGTTTTTCTGACTCTAGGAACCACATGGGCTAGCTAGGGAACAGAAACAATGGTCTGCCTCCTTAATATGGTTTCACTGGATGGAATGATCCGCACATGTGCCTTCGTGTGTGTGTGTTTTCGCTTTGTGTGTTTTTTTTTTTCTGTGTGTGTTTTTCGCCTTTGTCTTACTCTGCGTGCCCACTCTAATTGCAGGCATTTGAGGGGGAATCGATTTGAGCAACATGATAACTGAGTTATCTGGCTGTTTCATTGACTAACTGTGTCCTTTCTGTCCCTCACTCCCTCCCTCTCTGTCTATCTCTCTCTCTCTCTCTCTCTCTCTCTCTCTCTCTCTCTCTCTCTCCCTCCCTCCCTCCTTCCACTGATAGGTCGACAGATGTGCCCACCTGAGAAGTTTGACTGCGGGGGTTCGGCCAGCAAGTGTGTCTCATCGTCATGGCGATGTGACGGGGAGAGGGACTGTGAGAACGGAGCAGACGAGGACCAGTGTTCCGCAGGTAAGACGGGAGGGGGGAGAGAAGAGGGACAGAGGGGGAGGGAGATAGGGAGAACAAAAACACACAATTTGATGGAAAGCATGAGTGATATGAAGAGAGGCATATATTCCTCCAAATCAATCGTTTTTGGTTTTTCTTAACGGAAGCTAATTTGTGTTGAGGTAAAGGTGTTGGAACAAATAGTAGGTGTGGTATTTATAGCTCAGTGTCCCAGCTGCCAGTGTTGTTGGTTTGTGTTGATGTGTATAGAACCTTCAAAGACCTCATGTTTCCCCTACTGACGTTTTCTTGATCAATTCTCCCTGACACTGGGTGAGTGGGAAAAGCAGGTTCCTACAGCAGCTCGTAAGTAGGACAGATTTGTCTCTGTGAATGGCTGTGATTGAAATATCTGTCTGTCCGTCTGTGTGGAATCTCATATACTGAGGTGTTACCTGAGGCCAGGGGTGTCAGTTGGGTATGGCAGGGTATGGCAGGGTATGGCAGGGTATGGCAGTCGCCACACTCTAGCTCAAGACCAACAATTTAAAAGTATGCTACAAAAAATTAGACTAAAATCATTCCAAGACTGGCGGACAGCTGTTTTATGCACCGGTTACTTTCACATTGATGTCGGCATTGGCGGCGCGTCCAATAGGCTAGGGGAAGATAAGCTTCCCCTAAAGTACATTTAATTACATTTGCCAAAATGAGCTATATCATTACTCGTGCCTATACAGAAATGAATAAAATAATTCAAAATACTACACCAGAGAGCATGAATTGGCCACAGAGGACTCTTCGCTTGTTTTTAAAATGAGCTGTGGACTGTTTTAAGCGCACAATTTGGGAAGCCCGTGCAGCAAATAGCCTCTACCAAATAGCTGATTGAAAGCAGTGAAATAGGCCTAGGCCTATCACAATATTTCAAAATACAATTGTAGGACAAACATAGTTTAGAAAACATATGGCTATTGCTGAAAAGAGAAGACAAAATAAAATACTAGTTATCAAAATGCTCAACTCCCAGTTGAGCGAACAGTAGCCTATCTTATTGGCACCAGCGGAGAGCATCGGCCATATCCCCGGTGAGTGGGCATATTCACAAATTATATCGTCCTCCAGGCTAGATGGAAGTCATATTGTACAATTTGTGTCTCCCCTTCTCATAGGCCTAGATTACATGGTTGCATTCAAGGCAAAGTTGTTTTTACTGATCTGTTTGTCAGTGTCAGCAGAGTAGGCTACTAATTGCTTATGTCTCCAATTATAGTAGAATTGCATGAAATGTGTTTATAAAAGGCAAACATTTTCCCGTGCAAAAAAATATGAAACGTCTCTGATTAGGCCTAGTCTATGTCACTATGTGTTCAGGTATGCATTGTTCAGAACTGTCTGTTTTGCTAACAGAGATTGACTTATACAGGGTCTTGCAAACGTATTCATCCCCCTTGGCGTTTTTCCTATTTTGTTGCATTACAACCTGTAATTTTAATGGATTTTTATTTGGATTCCATGTAATGGACATACAAAAAATAGTTCAAAAGTTAAATGAAAAGAATAACGTGTTTCAAAAAATTCAAAAAAATTAATAACGGAAAAGTGGTGTGTGCATATGTGCCCCTAAATAAGATCTGGTGCAACCAATTACCTTCAGAAGTCACATAATTAGTTACAGTGAGGGAAAAAAGTATTTGATCCCCTGCTGATTTTGTACGTTTGCCCACTGACAAAGAAATGATCAGTCTATAATTTTAATGGTAGGTTTATTTGAACAGTGAGAGTGTCATGATTAAACTGGATTTGAACCCAAATGCAGACAACTACACCGAGCCAGAGAAGGTTTAACAGGTTTATTTACAATGTTCAATTTGTCCAGGTTTCCAATAATAGGGGAAGAGCAAGTCCAGGTTACAGGGAGGGTAACAGATCCAGGTCAGAGCAGGTGTGGTACCGTAATGTCCTAGTGTCCGTGGTGAGTCCAAAAGGGAGGTCCGGTAGTGGAAAGCAGGATGGTGGTGGCAGGAGTGAAGCGGAGGCAGGAGTCAGGTTCCAATAATCTGTGGCACAGGAGAAAAGTAAATAGAACAGGCCAAAAAACACAAAGAGCGAAAACAAACAGGTTGAGTCGGCAGCGAGACTAACATGGTCGTCTTGACTATGATCTGACGATGAGTGGCAAGTTTGACCGGGTCTTAAAGGCTGAGGTGATTATGGTGAATGAGCTGCAGCTGGAACCCTGACTCCCGCACACCAGACTTCACTCCTGCAATCAAGGACAGACAGAGGGGAGGGGAAGAGCAGAGAGAGCTACCTAGCAGCAGTAGGCCTAACAGAGAGACAGAATAACAACAAAGAAATTCAGAAAAACGCATGTCAAAAATGTTATAAATTGATTTGCATTTTAATGAGAGAAATAAGTATTTGACCCCTCTGCAAAACATGACTTAGTACTTGGTGGCAAAACCCTTGTTGGCAATCACAGAGGTCAGACGTTTCTTGTAGTTGGCCACCAGGTTTGCACACATCTCAGGAGGGATTTTGTTCCACTCCTCTTCTCCAAGTCATTATGGTTTCGAGGCTGACGTTTGGCAACTCAAACCTTCAGCTCCCTCCAGAGATTTTCAATGGGATTAAGGTCTGGAGACTGGCTAGGCCACTCCAGGACCTTAATGTGCTTCTTCTTGAGCCACTCCTTTGTTGCCTTGGCCGTGTGTTTTGGGTCATTGTCATGCTGGAATACCCATCCATGACCCATTTTCAATGCCCTGGCTTAGGGAAGGAGGTTCTCACCCAAGATTTGACGGTACATGGCCCCGTCCATCGTCCCTTTGATGCGGTGAAGTTGTCCTGTCCCCTTAGCAGAAAAACACCCCCAAAGCATAATGTTTCCACCTCCATGTTTGACGGTGGGGATGGTGTTCTTGGGGTCATAGGCAGCATTCCCCCTCCTCCAAACACGGCGAGTTGAGTTGATGCCAAAGAGCTCGATTTTGGTCTCATCTGACCACAACACTTTCACCCAGTTCTCCTCTGAATCATTCAGATGTTCATTGGCAAACTTCAGACGGGCCTGTATATGTGCTTTCTTGAGCAGGGGGACCTTGCGGGCGCTGCAGGATTTCAGTCCTTCACGGCGTAGTGTGTTACCAATTGTTTTCTTAGTGACTATGGTCCCAGCTGCCTTGAGATCATTGACAAGATCCTCCCGTGTAGTTCTGGGCTGATTCCTCACCGTTCTCATGATCATTGCAACTCCACGAGGTGAGATCTTGCATGGAGCCCCAGGACAAGGGAGACTGACGTTATTTTGTGTTTCTTCCATTTGCGAATAATCGTACCAACTGTTGTCACCTTCTCACCAAGCTGCTTGGCGATGGTCTTGTAGCCCATTCCAGCCTTGTGTAGGTTTACAATCCTGTCCCTGACATCCTTGGAGAGCTCTTTGGTCTTGGCCATGGTGGAGAGTTTGGAATCTGATTGATTGATTGCTTCTGTGGACAGGTGTCTTTTATACAGGTAACAAGCTGAGATTAGGAGCACTCCCTTTAAGAGTGTGCTCCTAATCTCAGCTCGTTACCTGTATAAAAGACACCTGGGAGCCAGAAATCTTTCTGATTGTGAGGGGGTCAAATACTTATTTCCCTCATTAAAATGCGTTTTTCTGTCTCTCACTGTTGAAATAAACCTACCATTAAAATTATAGACTGATAATTTCTTTGTCAGTGGGCAAACGTACAAAATCAGCAGGGGATCAAATAGTTTTTTTCCCTCACTGTATATCCTTATTCCATCATTGGAATGTGAATCATTCTGTGTTCCGTTCAGTAAAATTATATTCCTCTATGTTTTGGAGGTACAGAATTGTGTTAGCTGTTATTTCAAATTGAAATGGTTAGGTATTGTTGGCACATTCATACACCATAGTATGCACACGTGGGCTTTCATTCCTGCATAATGAAAACTGGATGTGTGCCAAATACAGGAGTATTGGCTGGCAGAAATGCCTGGGAAAATCTATATAGATATATATATATATATATATATATATGTTTGCGCTGCAGAGTACTGGATAAACCCCCCCTCCCCCCACCCTGTTAATTACAGCTGCTAATTGAGCATAGCCATATGTTGAATTATACATGGATCCAGACAGAGAAGGTCGTTATTAGATTTTAAAAGCCCACTGAAGAAGGTTTACCAGCTTTTAATTTATGATAATATGGAATCAGGTTTGTTTAGGCACACAGGCCCTCCTGCTGCTCCTTGCTGGAGTTGGAGACGGGGATGGTGGTTAGTACTTGTTAATGAATGGAGAGACTGAACAGGGGAGTGGGAGCAATGGGGTAGAAAATAGAGAGTGAGGCTGGAGCTTTCATGTTAATCAGGGAATTCACACATCAAAAGGCCTGGTTTGTTGTACACCCATATGTGTGTGCGCGTGTGCATGTTGTGTGCACATGTTGTTTTTTGCGTGGTTTGTCTAAATTGTGTGTCTCTCTGTCGCCAGGTAATCAGTCAGGCTAGCTCAGGGTCAATAATAATAACTAATTTGTTGAAAGACGATCGCAAACAGAAGTCAGGCCCAATTCATCAGAGCTCCGCGGCCTGTCTGTCTCAGGGACTTCGAGAGGAGCGATATGTTTGTCATTTATTTATACAGAAGATGAGTCGACTTTCAGGCCGCAGGTCTGTGGAGAGAGAAAAGGACAGGGATATTGTTGCATGTTAAATGTTGCCCCGCAATGGTTATGTGGGCCTGCTTTTCTCACATAAATACAGTATAAACACACGCACACATGCATGCACAACGACACACACGACACACATGACATTACCTTTAACTCCTTGCCCTTACCACAGCAGCTTAGTTCTTAGTGTACACTCTTAGAAAAAAGGGTTCCAAAAAGGTTCTGCGGCTGTCCCCATAGGAGAACCCTTTTTGGTTCCAGGTACAACCCTTTTTGGTTCCAGGTACAACTATTTTAGGGTCCATGTAGAACCCTCTGTAGAAAGGGTTATACATGGAACCCAAAAGGGTTCTACCTTGAACCAAAAGGGGTTCTTCGAAGGGTTCTCCTATGGAGACAGCCGAAGATCCCTTTTTGGGTTCTAGATAGTACCTTTTTTTCTTAGAGTGTAGCAGGCAGTGTGGTCCTGAGGGAGCTCTTAGCTAGCTGTGGTCTGAACATCACAAGAACACACTGCTAATAATAGACTCTTATTATAGCTACATACTATAGTTATACGGCAAGTCAGATACCTAATGTTACCATTCTGTAAAGTAAGCTACTGCTGTACCTGGCCATAAAATCCAAAGGGAGTTGTATATGTGTAGCCTGGGACAGATAGGTCCCAGTCTAAGCTGAGTATGTAAGACCTTCCTCTTTCTCTCTGCTCTGCCATGGCAGGCTGTGGACTGTAAGGAATCCCCTCCACTCTCAGCTGCAGCGTGGAGCACTGTGAAGCTTGTTCAATCAATGCGCTGTATGTCAGGGCCGGAGTGGAGGGAGCAGCGGTGGTGTAGCCTAGTTGTGGTTGGATCAGCCAGCCCTGGCCTATACTGTAGTGTCACTCTGTGTTGTACAGGCCTGGGAAAGAGAGGCAAGAGAGGCCCAAGGGACCTGTTGCTCTTTTGCACACCTGCACTGGGATCGATGTTGTAGTGAGGAGAGGAGCTGTGTGTGTTTGCGTGTGTGTGAGTGGGGGGGTGGGGTGAATAAACACACACACACACACACACACACCTTGATATTCTTACCAATCCAGCCTGCGCTAAAATAGCTTCAGCCTCCATCCCATTATTTGATAACGTATCAAGAGAGCTTGGAAGAGTCCACACACCTTTATAGATTACAGAGGAAGAGCAGCATGTGTGTGTGTGTGTTTGTAGCCCGAGCTGCTCAACTTGGTTTAGGATCCAGTCTCCATTATAAAGCCCTTCATTTATAATCCTTTCAGACTGGGCCTGTGACTGTGTGTAGGTGTAATGGGATGTGGGAACGGAACACACACACACACACAGTCGCTCCTTTTTCAGAGGCGGTGCAGTTGGTTCAGACTTTAGCGTTTTCCCAATTTCTGAGAACATTAGCCCATTTTCTGTTCCCCTCTAAGCACCTCTCTCCCTTTCACACCTACGCCCTATCACACAACAGATGGAACTGCAGCTGGGAAGTTGTCCGACCCAAACCTAAAACAATGACAGCTTCCCCACAGGGCCTGCGGAAAACAACAGAGAGAGGGCTGAAGGAACGGAGAGAGAGAGAGAGAGAGAGAGAGAGAGAGAGACAGAGACAGAGACAGAGAGAGAGAGAGAGAGAGAGAGAGAGAGAGAGAGAGAGAGAGAGAGAGAGAGAGAGAGAGAGAGAGAGAGAGAGAGAGAGAGAGAGAGAGAGAATGGATAGAAATATGCAGTTATTAATCTAATATTTTGATTTAATATATTCATAGATTTACTGTTTGCCAGTTTTCGAGGGAAAACAATTAATTTCCAGCAACATACGCAGAGTGGGAATATCGATGGGAATTAGCCCCTGACCGCACTGAACGACGAGGGACGAGAGAAGCGATTGGGATCTTGTTCCGTCTGACGGTTTGCGTTCCAATCGCCTTAAGTCCCTGTGAAATGTATTAATTAATTAATTAATTAACCAATCACAACACAGAACTCCAACACCAGCCACACCAACGTTCCAACATCCCAACCTTTAGAATTCCATGCCCATGCCTTCCTCGTTTTAAAAAGGTTGGAATCATCCCGCCAGGAGACAGCAGCCTGGCATCATTTGATTAATATTTCAATTCGATTAATATTCCAATCCAAGCCTAAAAATCATCTGATGCCTTTAGTGATGTCTGGTGATTGAGCCATCCATGTGGTATTATCCTGTACATCCCCATGGGTGATATCTGATATCTACCCATCATGCCTAGCAGTGAAAGAGTAGAGGTACCCCTGGTGTATGCCACTCTTGCTATCCAGAAGTTTCTGGTGATATTCTGCTATTTCCTTCTGAGCTGCCATTTACCTAGGCTCCCCCAGGCTTCCCTGCTAGACAGACAGGCAGACAGACCAACTACACTGAGACACCCTGAGACTAGGCTGCTCTTTACTCCAGTAGAGCAGACATACTACATGTATCTTGGGGGTTTTACTGCAGTTACAGGCTTTGATAGCATAGAAATCATTTCAAAACCACCAATTTGAAATTAATTTCAAAACCAACCACCAATTTAAATAGCATTTGAAAAGAACATCACTGATTTGGAATTCCTCTTAAAAGACACCCAGTTCAGAGCGTAGCCCATCAGAGGTTAATCTTTTCCAATTACTGTACAGCGACAGGGTTTCTAAATTGTCAAAACCCTATCTTATCCTGTCGTGTCATCATATCATGCGACTACCTGCCCATTCCCCTCTCTCTTGGAATGGTGAAGACTTAAAGGTAGCTTAGTGGGTAAGAGTGTTGTGCCAGTAACCGAAAGGTTGCTGGTTCTAAACCCCGAGCCGACTAGGTGAAAAATCTGTCGATGTGCCCTTAAGCAAGGCACTTAACCCCAATTGCTCCTGTAAGTCGCTCTGGATAAGAGCATCTGCTAAATAATATAAATGTAAATGTTAAAGGCCCAGTGGAGTCAAAACTTTTGTATATATACAGTGGGGAATTAAAATAATTTAGTCAGCCACCAATTTTGCAAGTTCTCCCACTTAAAAAGATGAGAGAGGCCTGTAATTTTCATCATAGGTACACATCAACTATGACAGACAAATTGAGATTTTTTTTCTCCAGAAAATCACATTGTAGGATTTTTAATGAATTTATTTGCAAATTATGGTGGAAAATAAGTATTTGGTCACCTACAAACAAGCAAGATTTCTGTCTCTCACACACCTGTAACTTCTTCTTTAAGAGGCTCCTCTGTCCTCCACTCGTTACCTGTATTAATGAGACCTGTTTGAACTTGTTATCAGTATAAAAGACACCTGTCCACAACCTCAAACAGTCACACTCCAAACTCCACTATGGCCAAGACCAAAGAGCTGTCAAAGGACACCAGAAACAAAATTGTAGACCTGCACCAGGCTGGGAAGACTGAATCTGCAATAGGTAAGCAGCTTGGTTTGAAGAAATCAACTGTGGGAGCAATTATTAGGAAATGGAAGACATACAAGACCACTGATAATCTCCCTCGATCTGGGGCTCCACGCAAGATCTCACCCCGTGGGGTCAAAATGATCACAAGAACGGTGAGCAAAAATCCCAGAACCACACGGGGGGACCTAGTGAATGACCTGCAGAGAGCTGGGACCAAAGTAACAAAGCCTACCATCAGTAACACACTACGCCGCCAGGGACTCAAATCCTGCAGTGGAAGACGTGTCCCCCTGCTTAAGCCAGTACATGTCCAGGCCCGTCTGAAGTTTGCTAGAGTGCATTTGGATGATCCAGAAGAGGATTGGGAGAATGTCATATGGTCAGATGAAACCAAAATAGAACTTTTTGGTCAAAACTCAACTCGTCGTGTTTGGAGGACAAAGAATGCTGAGTTGCATCCAAAGAACACCATACCTACTGTGAAGCATGGGGGTGGAAACATCATGCTTTGGGGCTGTTTTTCTGCAAAGGGACCAGGACGACTGATCCGTGTAAAGGAAAGAATGAATGGGGCCATGTATCGTGAGATTTTGAGTGAAAACCTCCTTCCATCAGCAAGGGCATTGAAGATGAAACGTGGCTGGGTCTTTCAGCATGACAATGATCCCAAACACACCGCCCGGGCAACGAAGGAGTGGCTTCGTAAGAAGCATTTCAAGGTCCTGGAGTGGCCTAGCCAGTCTCCAGATCTCAAGCCCATAGAAAATCTTTGGGGGGAGTTGAAAGTCCGTGTTGCCCAGCGACAGCCCCAAAACATCACTGCTCTAGAGGAGATCTGCATGGAGGAATGGGCCAAAATACCAGCAACAGTGTGTGAAAACCTTGTGAAGACTTACAGAAAACGTTTGACCTGTGTCATTGCCAACAAAGGGTATACAACAAAGTATTGAGAAACTTTTGTTATTGACCAAATACTTATTTTCCACCATAATTTGCTAATAAAGTCATTAAAAATCCTACAATGTGATTTTCTGGAAAGAAAAATCTCATTTTGTCTGTCATAGTTGTGACGTGTACCTATGATGAAAATTACAGGCCTCTCTCATCTTTTTAAGTGGGAGAACTTGCACAATTGGTGGCTGACTAAATACTTGTTTTCCCCACTGTATTTCCACACTATGAGGTTGGAATAATACTGTGAAATTGTAAAATTGATGATAATGCTGCTGATAATGTAAGAGCTGTTTGAAAAGACCGGCTGAAATTTCAGCCTGTTTTGAGTTTTGACCTGCCTGGTGACATCACCAGGCGGTAAATGAGTTAATAGACCAATAAGAAAGAGAGTTCCAAACCTCTCTGCCAATAACCGCTCGTTTTCAACTTTCCCCTCCCCAATCAGACCACTCCCAGACAGTCCTAGAACAATTAATGCTTGAGAAATTGCTCTTTGCTAAGAAGTTATTTTTGTTACTTTTTGACCACTTTCATTGAAAACAATCACAGTAAGGTACTTTATTTTTACCCACAAATGATTTGATATTGCATTGGACCTTTAATAGATCTACTCTGATTCTGTTCTCACTGACTGTTTTCTATTTTATCGTATTGAGGTATCTTGCACAGTATGTCTACCATCCCGCGACAGGCCCAGAGTCTGCCTGTCTGCCTGTCTGCCTTCCTGCCTGCCTCCGTCTCTGTATGTGAGCTCCAGCCTAATGTAGTCAAACCACTGATAAACGCTCTCCCTGGTACCCTAGAGAACAGATGACTGATGTCTACACACAAACACACATGCACGTATTTACACACACACACACACACACACACACACACACACACACACACACACACACACACACACACACACACAAAGACTGTCTCTCACATTCTGTAAACAGGCCCCTCTGGCCCTCCTGTCAGTAGTTCACGTGTGCATGGCTACATCAGTAACATCTGAATCCCTCCTCCTCCTCCTCCTCCTCCTCCTCCTCCTCCTCCTCCTCCTCTTCCTCTTCCTTCCCCCAACCCAAAGCTCCAGTCTTTAGCCCACTAAGTGAGCTGGCTGACATCTCCTATGAGGGGAGCTATACATCATCGATGTGTTTTGTTACAGATACAGATTTTAGTCCCAAATGGCACCCTATTCCCTATATTGACCAAAGTAGTACACTATATACAGTGGGGAAAAAAAGTATTTAGTCAGCCACCAATTGTGCAAGTTCTCCCACTTAAAAAGATGAGAGAGGCCTGTAATTGTCATCATAGGTACACGTCAACTATGACAGACAAATTGAGAAAACAAAATCCAGAAAATCACATTGTAGGATTTTTAATGAATTTATTTGCAAATTATGGTGGAAAATAAGTATTTGGTCACCTACAAACAAGCAAGATTTCTGGCTCTCACAGGCCTGTAACTTCTTCTTTAAGAGGCTCCTCTGTCCTCCACTCGTTACCTGTATTAATGGCACCTGTTTGAACTTGTTATCAGTATAAAAGACACCTGTCCACAACCTCAAACAGTCACACTCCAAACTCCACTATGGCCAAGACCAAAGAGCTGTCAAAGGACACCAGAAACAAAATTGTAGACCTGCACCAGGCTGGGAAGACTGAATCTGCAATAGGTAAGCAGCTTGGTTTGAAGAAATCAACTGTGGGAGCAATTATTAGGAAATGGAAGACATACAAGACCACTGATAATCTCCCTCGATCTGGGGCTCCACGCAAGATCTCACCCCGTGGGGTCAAAATGATCACAAGAACGGTGAGCAAAAATCCCAGAACCACACGGGGGGACCTAGTGAATGACCTGCAGAGAGCTGGGACCAAAGTAACAAAGCCTACCATCAGTAACACACTACGCCGCCAGGGACTCAAATCCTGCAGTGAAAGACGTGTCCCCCTGCTTAAGCCAGTACATGTCCAGGCCCGTCTGAAGTTTGCTAGAGTGCATTTGGATGATCCAGAAGAGGATTGGGAGAATGTCATATGGTCAGATGAAACTAAAATATAACTTTTTGGTCAAAACTCAACTCGTCGTGTTTGGAGGACAAAGAATGCTGAGTTGCATCCAAAGAACACCATACCTACTGTGAAGCATGGGGGTGGAAACATCATGCTTTGGGGCTGTTTTTCTGCAAAGGGACCAGGATGACTGATCTGTGTAAAGGAAAGAATGAATGGGGCCATGTATCGTGATATTTTGAGTGAAAACCTCCTTCCATCAGCAAGGGCATTGAAGATGAAACGTGGCTGGGTCTTTCAGCATGACAATGATCCCAAACACACCGCCCGGGCAACGAAGGAGTGGCTTCGTAAGAAGCATTTCAAGGTCCTGGAGTGGCCTAGCCAGTCTCCAGATCTCAAGCCCATAGAAAATCTTTGGAGGGAGTTGAAAGTCCGTGTTGCCCAGCGACAGCCCCAAAACATCACTGCTCTAGAGGAGATCTGCATGGAGGAATGGGCCAAAATAGCAGCAACTGTGTGTGAAAACCTTGTGAAGACTTACAGAAAATGTTTGACCTGTGTCATTGCCAACAAAGGGTATATAACAAAGTATTGAGCAACTTTTGTTATTGACCAAATACTTATTTCCACCATAATTTGCAAATAAATTCATTAAAAATCCTACAATGTGATTTTCTGGAAAACATTTTTCTCATTTTGTCTGTCATAGTTGACGTGTACCTATGATGAAAATTACAGGCCTCTCTGATCTTTTTAAGTGGGAGAACTTGCACAATTGGTGGCTGACTAAATACTTTTTTCCCCCACTGTTGGAAATAGGGTGCCATTTGGGTGGGAACCAGGGGGTTCCCCCGAGGGGACACATCTCTCTGATCCACACTGCTTTAATGATATTAAGGTGAATCGTAGCTGTTGCAAAACAATGGCTCAATACACCGGGCCATGAGATGTGGGATGCGGAGTCAAGTACTACAGCTCATCGTTGTTGCTATCGAGAGGCTGCTCTTGACCAAATTATTTTCCCTAAATATAATTATTCCTCAGAATATGATAATGCCCTGGATGTCAGCACAGCACCAGTACACTATTCTATCATTATTGATTTGTTGTATTGATAACTCATATGTAGATATAGATTGGTATTCCAGACTGTGTTGTTGGTTTGCTGTAAGGACCATTAGAGCCAGACTTTAAGGCTATAAACCAGAGAGTCGGGTGGCTGTGTCTGGCTGGAGATGTTGAATTGAGCCTGGAATTCTCTAGGGGAACATTCTAATTCCTGGTATTCCGTATAATCCGAGGTTGGCTCACGTTCCCGAGGCCACACCTGATGATGCGAAGCTAGGTAGCACCGGCAAGTTTTTTCGTGCTGACAGCTCAGTGGCTGATATGTTAAAGCTTAGTGTCTTATTGAATATTACGCTCCAGAAACATACACCAAAGTAAAAAGGGGGGTAGTGGTGTGTGTGTGTGTGTGTGTGTGTGTGTGTGTGCATTCGCGCTTGTGGTTGTGGGCGATGTGCTTTTTTCCATTGGTTTCCCTAGTCTCTCCCTAACACAAGGTCAATGTGATCAGTCATCTTCATCTCCATCTTACCTGTCCAGCACTAGGCCAGCGGATGAATATGTTAGCCTGAGGTGGAAAAGAGTCTATCCCTTCTAGGGCCTGTATCTACTCTGCTCTCCCATTTCTCTCTCCAATACCCTCTATTCTGCTGCCCCATTGTATCCCATCCCACACGTTTAAATGTCTCTGTCCTCTTTACTGTTCATGGTCTTGGATTGGAGATGAGATACAGTACCTAGATCTCATCAGAGATGTATGTTGACATTAGGGCCATATGCCACACTGTGCAGCGTGAGTGGGTGGTTGTGTGTTTCTGTTACTATGGCTGCGTTTAGACAGGCAGCCCAATTCTGATATTTTTTCACTAATTGGTCTTGATCAGATCAGCTCTTTTGCCAATAACTATGTGCACTACAGTATGTTCTTGATTGGCTAATAAGCCACGTTCCCTACTATAGTTCCAGTCGCACTTTTCTACCAGTAGCAATCACTGAACCCTGGTCTCTCAGACAGACCTGACCTCAGTCAGTCAGAATCCAGTCAGGTACCAGTGTCTTAGCAGACTGTTGTCCCATTGGGAGCCAAGCTCAGACAATAATCTCCTATCCCGCTGTTTACAGCAAACATAACCCTTCTGACCCAGCTCTCTACTGGCTAGAGAAATAGCTATTCATCTATTCTCTTCAGCTCAGCTCAAGGTGCTTGCTAGAGGATTTATCTATGAGAAATATATCAGAGAGTGAAATGCTACTGTAAAGCCGGTATAATATGATACTAGTTTTTCTTACAAGACAAAATAGCATCAACAGTGTTTGCATTTTCATTCATTTATCTGTACATTTAAACATTCAACCAAAATTAAACCTGAATGAAAATCTCGCTAAATTGAACCTGATTTAAATTACTCTTCCTGCTCAACTGTCAGTCAATAAACAGACAGGGGGAGGGTAAACACCTGAACCTCTAATTTCCTCTTGTTTATTTGTTGACTTAATTACTCTGATCGGAGTGGAGATCATTCGTTTGCAGCCGCAAAATTAGCAGCAAATACACTTGGCTATTATTATAATTAGCCCCAGTGGCGCAGTGCGTGGTAGCTGGTGTTGGGGAGAGACTGAAGTGGTAGGAGGATGACACACACACACACACACACACACACACACACACACACACACACACACACACACACACACACACACACACACACACACACACACACACACACACACACACACACACACACACACACACACACACTGGGAAGTGAAGTGCTACTGTAGGACAAGAATGCCCTTTTCCCCACAACACATAAATCAAAGGGAGTCAGTCCAGTGTGGAAATGTGATATCACTGTTGGGGATGGCTGGAGTATTTCACTGTGGGTGTTACACACCAAACTCCACAGAGCCTGGGCAGGTGAAAAGTCTAAAGTGGCATTTATCATCAACCGTGAACAATACCCAGTCAGCAGTGTGTGTCCTACAGTACATTGGAAGTGTAAGGCTGTACATTGACGATTACACCATGTGCATCAGTTTTAGCATTATTTGTATAACTACGCATTTTACGTGCATGTCTTCATGCAAGTCTTATACCAGTATGTGTGTGCCTCTGTGAGTGAATGTGTGTCTGCATTCGTCCATGCCTGCGTGTGTGTGTCTGCGATTGTGTATGTGTTTAACTGTGTGTGTATAGATTCCCTCATTGCAGTGCACAGCATTATAAACAATCCTCTATATAAAAACGCCATAAAACTCAATAGCTCCACATCCTCGGGACAGTTATCCCTTTAGTTTAGCTGACCCTATTAAGGCAGGGCCAGCCGCTTACCACGGCATACTAACAGTAATTTAGTCTGTGCTGCCACTACACAGAGCCAGGGCCAAGCATGAGGCCATCTGGGCAACCAGGAAATCAATGAGGTTAGAGGTAGACACAGATAAGTTATAGAGACTCCATTCAGAGCCTGTCTGTGTCTCTCTCTCTCTCTCAGACACATACAGTAGAGTACAGAGGCTAGCTCTCTTTAGCATGGGTGTATGGCTGTGTGCCCTAGAGTCGCCATGGCTGGAGGTGTAGTTCAGACCAGGTGCCTAGACCATGATTGCGTTTCTCATCTCTTTTCTCATACTCTGTACCGGATGTGATCTTACAGCTAACCCTTTTACCTCCCACTCTCATTCTGTTACGCAATCTGTGAGAAGAAGTTCTTCCTTCTTACTGGTCTGTGCATTTAGATCTGTTTCATGATAGATCATGGTTTCTCTTCATAATTGTATCTTGGTATCCTGTCATCACATCACACTCTTCGGTGTTTAGACCTCTAACTCATCCCCCTCTCTCTTTCTCTCTGTTTTCCCTCTCCTCCCTCCAGACTCCAAGGCCTGCCCCGCCAAGGAGTTCCAGTGCCGTAACAGGAAATGCGTGGCGCCCATCTTTGTGTGCGACGGCGACGACGACTGCGGGGATGGGAGTGATGAGGAGAAGTGTTCCACCCCCACTTGCGGCCCCCATGAGTTCCGCTGTAACAACTCGGAGTGCATCCCGGCCCTGTGGAGCTGTGATGGGGACCCGGACTGCGGGGATAAGTCTGATGAGTCTATGGAGCGCTGTAGTCGCCGGAAGGAGCCCCAGAAGCCCCGGTGCCCCGAGGGGGAGTTTCAGTGCGGCAGTGGAGAGTGTGTCCACCTCAACTGGAAATGTGATGGAGACGCAGACTGCAAGGACAAGTCTGATGAGGCTGACTGCGGTAAGTCATCTACTGTATTTGGGCTTGGGTCACCTGGGGATGCACACAGGATGTGGTCGTACATATATACAGTACCGTGAAAAACTATTTGCCCCCTTCTGATTTTCTCTATTCTTGCATAATTTTTTAATATGTTTTGAATGTTATCAGATCTTCAACCAAAACCTAATATTAGATAAAGGGAACTGAGTGAACAAATAACACAAAATGTTTGTACTTATTTATTTAATAAACAAAGTTATGCAACACCCAATGACCCTGTGTAGTAAGTAAGTAATTGTCCCCTTGGAATGCAGTGTTTGGTTTTCGACATACATAACGGGACCCATGTCATCCAAACAGTAGACTCAAGTTTGCCAAAAAGCTTAGAATGACTTCTATGTAAACATCACTATATCGATGTACAATCAATATATGTGGATATATGTGGATGGATTTGTGAGTGGCGTAGTGGTCTTAGGCACTGCATCGCAGTGCTAGCTGTGCCACTAGAGATCCTGGTTCGAATCCAGGCTCTGTCGTAGCCGTCCGCGACCGGGAGACCCATGGGGCGGCGCACAATTGGCCCAGCGTCGTCCAGGGTAGGGGAGGGAATGGCCGGCAGGGATGTAGCTCAGTTGGTAGAGCATGGCGTTTGCAACGCCAGGGTTGTGGGTTCGATTCCCACGGGGGGCCAGTATGAAAAAATAAATAATGTATGCACTCACTAAACTGTAAGTCACTCTGGATAAGAGCGTCTGCTAAAAAATTACAACAACAAAAAAAATAAGCGTTGTGTGTGTTTGAGCATCTTTATCTGTGCGTGCCTGTGTGTATGCAGCAGGTTGACGTTTATTGTCACAAATCTTGCCCTGGAGGCAAAACTGATCGATTTGCGCTAGATGGGCCAGCTGCAAAGTCAAAATTGGCTATATTGTAACAATTCATGAAAACAAACATTTGCTTTTGTATTACTTTGTGGCTGTGCTAGCTAGTGACCACTGCAGAGCTGCCTCCAGAGCAAGATTCAGGACGAGAAATGCTAACCTGCGTGTATGCATGGATGATATGGTATCAAAGGCCAGCTGAGACTTCTGTTATGGTGCCCGGTGATAATAAGCTCCACGCTGGAAACACCACGGCAATCAGTTGAGTTGGTTGCCATGCAACAGTGTGACGATTGGAACAGTGGAGAGCCCTTGAGAGGAAGTGAGGCTACTCACAACCTGGCTCTCTCTCCCTGAGTAACACACTGTTCTCAACCCCAGAGACCACTCAATAATAACACGCTGATCACAAAGACAGGGATGAAATCAGCAGGGTTTCAGACTTTTTAAATTACTTTGGTGTTGGAGCATACCTTAATGATCAAAATCAATATCGTTATCAAAACGTAATACATTGTGCTATCATGGGTACTGTATATTTAGAAGTTATACTGCCTGGTCCAGAAACAATGTGTGTGCTGTATTATCATTAGCTGAGCTCAGATCCCAATCACTGGACTGATAGCATCAGCACATTATGATACACTAGGATTATGCTGGTTATGCTGGTTTTAACATCAAGGGGGTCTTTGTTTTTATTGGAGTGTGAAGCATTGTGTTTGGGGAGGCTTTTCAGCGAGTGTGTGTGTGTGTGTGTGTGTGTGTGTGTGTGTGTGTGTGTGTGTGTGTGTGCGTGTGTGTGTGTGCCTCCCGTCTTGTCCTATGGTGTACATTACATCTCCAAAGTGCATACCATGAATAATTAAAGCAGCAGTTAAAGAGATGAATGGGTAAAATAAACCTTCCCCTATACTACTGCTAGAACAGCACAGCACACACACACACACACACACACACACACACACACACACACACACACACACACACACACACAGAGCACAAACAACAGAACAAAGCAGAGCAGAGGAGTCTTGGGTGTGTGTTTTACCCAGACAGTGAGTAAATACCTCCCAGCTTCTCATTTCCACAGCATTTCTCTGGTGCAGAGGGAAACAGGGGGAGTAGGGGTGAGTTGTATGTATGAGTGATTACTGGTGAATTGAAATGCACTCTGTTTTGGCCCAAACCCAAGATGAAACACACACTTTTTCACTGGGGTAATTTCATCTTTGAAAGGATACCGTGTTGGGGTTGGATCTCTAGAGAGATAGAGAGAAAGTTGGATGATGCCCTGGTGAATTAACTGTGTGTGTGTATGCTCTGTGTTCATTTTTTTTTTCTCACTCTCTCCCGCTCTCTCTCTCTCGCTCTGTGTCTGTGTGTGTTCTATCTTGCACAGCTCTGCTGACCTGCCGTCCAGATGAGTTCCAGTGTGGTGATGGATCCTGTATTCATGGCACCAAGCAGTGTAACGGGGTCCATGACTGTCCTGACTTCAGTGATGAGGCTGGCTGTATCAACGGTGGGTTGGCCTTACTGACCATCCCGTCTTCCCCTTTGTCTTCCTCCATGCCCAGTAGTACTCCCCTTACTGTCTCTCTAGGTCCCCAAGAACACAGTGGCCTCCATCCTTCTTAAATGGAAGAAGTTTGGAACCTCCAAGACTCTTCCTAGAGCTGGCCACCCGGCCAAACTGAGCAATCGGGGGAGAAGGGCCTTGGTCAGGGAGGTGACCAAGAACCTGATGGTCACTCTGACTGAGCTCCAGAGTTCCTCTATGGAGATGGGAGAACTTTCCTGAAGGACAACCATCTCTGCAGCACTCTACCAATCAGGCCTTTATGGTAGAGTGGCCAGATGGAAGCCATTCCTCAGTAAAAGGCACATGACAGCCTACTTGGAGTTTGCCAAAAGGCACCTAAAGACTCTCAGACCATGAGAAACAAGATTCTCTGGTCTGATGAAACCAAGATTGAACTCTTTGGCCTGAATTCCTAATGTCACGTCTGGAGGAAACCTGGCACCATCCCTACGGTGAAGCATGGTGGTGGCAGCATCATGCTGTGGGGATGTTTTTCAGTGGCAGGGACTGGGAGACTAGTCAAGATCGAGGGAAAGATGATCTGAGCAAAGTACAGAGAGAACCTTAATGAAAACCTGCTAACAGGACAACGACCCTAAGCACACAGCCAAGACAATGCGGGAGTGGCTTCGGGACAAGTCTCTGTAGGTCCTTGAGTGGCCGAGCCAGAGCCCGGACTTGAACCCGATCTAACATCTCTGGAAAGACCTGAAAATAGCTGTGCAGTGACGCTCCCCATCCAACCTGACAGAGCATGAGAGGATCTGCAGAAAATAATAGGAGAAACTCCCCAAATACAGGTGTGCCAAGCTTGTAGGGTCATACCCAAGACGACTCAAGGCTGCAATCGCTGCCAAAGGTGCTTCAAGAAAGTACTGAGTAAAGGGTCTGAATACTAATGTGAATGTGATATTTCAGTATTCAATTTTTAATAAATTAGCAAATAATTCGAAAATAAAGTTTTTGCTTTGTCATTATGGGGTATTGTTTGTAGATTGATGAGGGAAAAAAACAATTTAATCAATTTTAGAATAAGGCTAAAAACTTAACAAAATGTGGAAAAAGTCAACGGGTCTGAATACATTCTGAATACATACACATAAACACACATACATATACAGTGGGGAAAAAAAGTATTTAGTCAGCCACCAATTGTGCAAGTTCTCCCACTTAAAAAGATGAGAGAGGCCTGTAATTTTCATCATAGGTACACGTCAACTATGACAGACAAATTGAGAAAAAAAATCCAGAAAATCACATTGTTGGATTTTTAATGAATTTATTTGCAAATTATGGTGGAAAATAAGTATTTGGTCACCTACAAACAAGCAAGATTTCTGTCTCTCACACACCTGTAAACACCTTAAGAGGCTCCTCTGTCCTCCACTCGTTACCTGTATTAATGGCACCTGTTTGAACTTGTTATCAGTATAAAAGACACCTGTCCACAACCTCAAACAGTCACACTCCAAACTCCACTATGGCCAAGACCAAAGAGCTGTCAAAGGACACCAGAAACAAAATTGTAGACCTGCACCAGGCTGGGAAGACTGAATCTGCAATAGGTAAGCAGCTTGGTTTGAAGAAATCAACTGTGGGAGCAATTATTAGGAAATGGAAGACATACAAGACCACTGATAATCTCCCTCGATCTGGGGCTCCATGCAAGATCTCACCCCGTGGGGTCAAAATGATCACAAGAACGGTGAGCAAAAATCCCAGAACCACACGGGGGGACCTAGTGAATGACCTGTAGAGAGCTGGGACCAAAGTAACAAAGCCTACCATCAGTAACACACTACGCCGCCAGGGACTCAAATCCTGCAGTGCAAGACGTGTCCCCCTGCTTAAGCCAGTACATGTCCAGGCCCATCTGAAGTTTGCTAGAGTGCATTTGGATGATGCAGAAGAGGATTGGGAGAATGTCATATGGTCAGATGAAACCAAAATAGAACATTTTGGTAAAAACTCAACTCGTCATGTTTGGAGGACAAAGAATGCTGAGTTGCATCCAAAGAACACCATACCTACTGTGAAGCATGGGGGTGGAAACATCATGCTTTGGGGCTGTTTTTCTGCAAAGGGACCAGGACGACTGATCCGTGTAAAGGAAAGAATGAATGGGGCCATGTATCGTGAGATTTTGAGTGAAAACCTCCTTCCATCAGCAAGGGCATTGAAGATTAAATGTGGCTGGGTCTTTCAGCATGACAATGATCCCAAACACACCGCCCGGGCAACGAAGGAGTGGCTTCGTAAGAAGCATTTCAAGGTCCTGGAGTGGCCTAGCCAGTCTCCAGATCTCAAGCCCATAGAAAATCTTTGGAGGGAGTTGAAAGTCTGTGTTGCCCAGCGACAGCCCCAAAACATCACTGCTCTAGAGGAGATCTGCATGGAGGAATGGGCCAAAATACCAGCAACAGTGTGTGAAAACCTTGTGAAGACTTACAGAAAACGTTTGACCTGTGTCATTGCCAACAAAGGGTATATAACAAAGTATTGAGAAACTTTTGTTATTGACCAAATACTTATTTTCCACCATAATTTGCAAATAAATTCATTAAAAATCCTACAATGTGATTTTCTGGAGAAAAAAAAATCTCATTTTGTCTGTCATAGTTGACGTGTACCTATGATGAAAATTACAGGCCTCTCTGATCTTTTTAAGTGGGAGAACTTGCACAATTGGTGGCTGACTAAATACTTTTTTCCCCCACTGTTGGAAATAGGGTGCCATTTGGGTGGGAACCAGGGGGTTCCCCCGAGGGGACACATCTCTCTGATCCACACTGCTTTAATGATATTAAGGTGAATCGTAGCTGTTGCAAAACAATGGCTCAATACACCGGGCCATGAGATGTGGGATGCGGAGTCAAGTACTACAGCTCATCGTTGTTGCTATCGAGAGGCTGCTCTTGACCAAATAATTTTCCCTAAATATAATTATTCCTCAGAATATGATAATGCCCTGGATGTCAGCACAGCACCCGTACACTATTCTATCATTATTGACCTGTGTCAACTATTGACCTGTGTCATTGCCAACAAAGGGTATATAACAAAGTATTGAGAAACTTTTGTTATTGACCAAATAAATACTTATTTTCCACCATAATTTGCAAATAAATTCATTAAAAATCCTACAATGTGATGTTCTGGATTTTTTTTTCTCATTTTGTCTGTCATAGTTGACGTGTACCTATGATGAAAATTACAGGCCTCTCTCATCTTTTTAAGTGGGAGAACTTGCACAATTGGTGGCTCACTAAATACTTTTTTCCCCACTGTATATATACACAGTACCAGTAAAAAGTTTGGTTTTCTACATTGTAGAATAATAGTTAAGACATCAAAACTATGAAATAACACATAAGGAATCATTTAGTAACCAAATAAGTGTTAAACAAATCAATATTTTATATTTTAGATTCTTCAAAGTAGCCACCCTTTGCCTTGATGACAGCTTGGCATTTTGTCAACCAGCTTCACTTGGAATGCTTTTCCAACAGTCTTAAAGGAGTTCCCACATATGCTGAGCACTTGTTGGCTGCTTTTCCTTCACTCTGTGGTCCAACTCATCCCAAACCATCTCAATTCTGTTGAGGTCGGGTGATTGTGGAGGCCAGGTCATCTGATGCAGCACTCCATAACTCTCCTTGTTGGTCAAATAGCCCTTACACAGCCTGGAGGTGTGTTTGGTCATTGTCCTGTTGAAAAACAAATGATAGTCCCACTAAGCGCAAACCAGATGGGATGGTGTATCACTGCAGAATGCTGTGGTAGCCATGCTGGTTAAGTGTTCCTTTAATTCTAAATAAATCACAGATTTTGTCACCATTAAAGTACCACCACACCATCACACCTCCTCCTCTGTGCTTTACGGTGGGAACTACACATGGAGAGGTCATCCATTCACCTACTCTGCGTCTCACAAAGACACGGCAGTTGGAACCCAAAATATCACATTTGGATTCCAGACCAAAGGACAAATTTCCACCGGTCTAACGTCCATTGCTCGTGTTTCTTGGCCCAAGCAGGTCACTTCTTCTTATTGGTGTCGTTTAGTAGTGGTTTCTTTGCAGCAATTCGATCATGAAAGCCTGATTCACACGGTCTCCTCTGAACAGCTGATGTTGAGATGTGTCTGTTACTTGAACTCTGTGAAGCATTTATTTATGCTGCTATTTCTGAGGCTGATAATTCCAATGAATTTATCCTCTGCAGCAGAGGTAATTCTGGGTCTTCCTCTCCTTTGGCGGTCCTCATGAGAGCCAGTTTCATCATAGCACTTGATTTTTTTTGCGACTGCACTTGAAGAAAGTTATTTCCAGATTGAATGACCTTCATATCTTAAAATAATTGATGGACTGTTGTTTCTCTTTGCTTTTTTGAGCTGTTCTTGCCATAATATGGACTTTGTATTTTACCAAATAGGGCTATCTTCTGTATACCACCCCTACCTTGTCGCAACACAACTGATTGGCTCAAACACATTAAGAAGGAAAGAAATTCCACAAATTAACCTTTTACAAGGCACACCTGTTAATAGAAATGCATTCCAGGTAACTACCTCATGAAGCTGGTTGAGAGAATGTCAAAAGTGTGCAAAGCTGTCATCAAGGCAAAGGGTGGCTACCTTGAAGAATCTCAAATATAAAATATGTTTTGATTTGTTTAACACTTTTTTTGGTTACTACATGATTCCATATGTGTTATTTCATAGTGTTGACGTCTTCACTATTATTCTACAATGTAGAAAGTAGTAAAAATCAAGAAAAACCCTTGAATGAGGAGGTGTGTCCAAACTTTTGACTGGTACTGTATATATATATATATATATATATATATATATATATATATATATATATATATATATATATATATATATATACCTACAGTGAGGGAAAAAAGTATTTTAGCCCCTGCTGATTTTGTACGTTTGCCCACTGACAAAGACATGATCAGTCTATAATTTCAATGGTAGGTTTATTTGAACAGTGAGAGACAGAATAACAACAAAAATATCCAGAAAAACGCATGTCAAAAATGTTATAAATTGATTTGCATTTTAATGAGGGAAATAAGTATTTGACCCCTCTGCAAAACATGACTTAGTACTTGGTGGCAAAACCCTTGTTGGCAATCACAGAGGTCAGACGTTTCTTGTAGTTGGCCACCAGGTTTGCACACATCTCAGGAGGGATTTTGTCCCACTCCTCTTTGCAGATCTTCTCCAAGTCATTAAGGTTCGAGCCTGACGTTTGGCAACTCAAACCTTCAGCTCCCTCCACAGATTTTCTATGGATTAAGGTCTGGAGACTGGCTAGGCCACTCCAGGACCTTAATGTGCTTCTTCTTGAGCCACTCCTTTGTTGCCTTGGCCGTGTGTTTTGGGTCATTGTCATGCTGGAATACCCACCCACGACCCATTTTCAATGCCCTGGCTGAGGGAAGGAGGTTCTCACCCAAGACATGGCCCCGTCCATCGTCCCTTTGATGCGGTGAAGTTGTCCTGTCCCCTTAGCAGAAAAACACCCCCAAAGCATAATGTTTCCACCTCCATGTTTGACGGTGGGGATGGTGTTCTTGGGGTCATAGGCAGCATTCCTCCTCCTCCAAACACGGCGAGTTGAGTTGATGCCAAAGAGCTCCATTTTGGTCTCATCTGACCACAATACTTTCACCCAGTTCTCCTCTGAATCATTCAGATGTTCATTGGCAAACTTCAGACGGGCCTGTATATGTGCTTTCTTGAGCAGGGGGACCTTGCTGACGCTGCAGGATTTCAGTCCTTCACGGCGTAGTGTGTTACCAATTGTTTTCTTGGTGACTATGGTCCCAGCTGCCTAGAGATCATTGACAAGATCCTCCCGTGTAGTTCTGGGCTGGTTCCTCACCGTTCTCATGATCATTGCAACTCCACGAGGTGAGATCTTGCATGGAGCCCCAGGCCGAGGGAGATTGACATTTATTTTGTGTTTCTTCCATTTGCGAATAATCGCACCTACTGTTGTCACCTTCTCACCAAGCTGCTTGGCGATGGTCTTGTAGCCCATTCCAGCCTTGTGTAGGTCTACAATCTTGTCCCTGACATCCTTGGAGAGCTCTTTGGTCTTGGCCATGGTGGAGAGTTTGGAATCTGATTGATTGCTTCTGTGGACAGGTGTCTTTTATACAAGTAACAAACTGAGATTAGGAGCACTCCCTTTAAGAGTGTGCTCCTAATCTCAGCTCGTTACCTGTATAAAAGACACCTGGGAGCCAGAAATCTTTCTGATTGAGAGGGGGTCAAATACTTATTTCCCTCATTAAAATGCAAATCAATTTATAACATTTTTGACACGTTTTTCTGGATTTTTTTGTTGTTATTCTGTCTCTCATTTTAAAATAAACCTACCATTAAAATTATAGACTGATCATTTCTTTGTCAGTGGGCAAACGTACAAAATCAGCAGGGGATCAAATACTTTTTTCCCTCACTGTATATATATACATATAATTTTTTTATATGTTTTCCTTTATTATTTTCCACTAATTGTACCACCCTTCCCCTAATTGGAGTAAACTAATGAACAACAACACTTAGGCTTCTACTTCCAGTTTATGCATACTATTTACATTTTACGGACACAATCTATTTTTAAATAGTTATATTTTGTTTGTTTTTAGTGCTGTTCTTCCTCTTCCCTCAACCCATCTATTTCTGATGTCCATCCAGTTTGATTTCTATTTGCCATATATTTTTAACTGTGCTGTTTCACAAAAGTTCTGAACCTATATACATTTTACGGACACAGTATATTTTACATGAGTTATCTTGTCGTTATTAGTCCCATCCTTCAGTTCCATTCAACCCCTCCCATCTTTTTCTTAACACCATCCATATTGGATTTCTATTTGCCATATATACATTTGTGATGTTTCACAAAAGTTCTGAACCTTTCTATTCTCATAGTTTCTACAGATTGTAAATTAAAGATACACATTTTAGCTAAAAGTAATAATATATTATTGATCGATTGACTATGACTTTTCAGATCACCCAGTAGTGCTATCTGCAGGGTTAGCTCCAGGTAAATGTTTCAATTCATCAGCCATTCCTGGACCTGTGACCAAAAACAAGCTACATATGGACAGTACCAAAATAAATGATCTAATGACTCTGTCTCTTCGCAGCTGTCAGCAACAGGTGTGGCTGAAATAGCCAAATCCACTAATTTGAAAGGGTGCCCACATACTTTTGTATATATAGTGTATTTTGTAGTATTACACTATCATCTTCTCAACTGCAGGGACAGAGTGCTAAGCTACCAAATTATAATTGTTACTTATTGTATAACCCCGCCCCCAGGCTAATAGCAGTGTCTGGGAACCAGATGACTTATGTTATGCTATCTGGCCCGAGGAATTAGAGCTGGGATATGCATTGGAAATCAAACACTTGTTGTAAGCTTTTGCAAGGTAATGATCCGTGTATTTTCGACCCTCTCTTTTTTTCCAGCCACTAAGTGTGATGGCCCCAGGAAGTTTATGTGCAAGAATGGAGAGTGTATCGACAGCAGCAAGGTGTGTGATGCCGTCAAAGACTGCAAGGATTGGTCAGACGAACCTATGAAGGAGTGCGGTAAGACAGACACACACACACGCATGCATCCACGCACGCCGGCACACACCCAACCCATACACACACCTATTAGGATCCACTTGATCCAGATGGTCACTCTGTTTGTAATCGGAGCTTCATTTTATCTAGGGGGAATAAATCAGGACAATTCTCAGCTCGCTCGTTACCGTCAAAGACCAACTCTTCCCCCGAGTGTGTCCACGGCAAGGAAACATGCTCAGACTACATTACCCATAAGGCACCATATGGATTAGCGCTCCACCATAGATAATACACAAGCAATTTTGTTTTGGCAATATTGCTGAAGAAAATTGCTGGCAACGGAGAGGGGTATGAGACACTGGAGAAATTATGAGCAATGAGCAACATGGACTTGAATAATAGATGTCATATGAAGCATAGATCTTTAAAACGGAATTTCACCATTAATTTACTAATCAACTATAACTTGTTATTGCCAGTTGACTGCCACAGCTGTACTGAAATTCATCAGCTAACAAACAAGCAATCAGGAGGTGTTACCCCTGCTCTGTCCATCCACTCAACCTGCTGCCAGTCAAGTCAATGGCAATGCAGACGTGAAGATAACTAGATTTAGCAAACTTCATTATCATAAGCTAGAAAGATGGTGCGTGCATATGCATTCACCCCCTTTGCTACGAAGCCCCTAAATAAGATCTGGTGCAACCAATTACCTTCAGAAGTCACATAATTAGTTAAATAAAGTCCACCTGTGTGCAATCTAAGTGTCACATGATCTGTCACATGATCTCAGTATATATACACCTGTTCTGAAAGGCCCCAGAGTCTGCAACACCACTAAGCAAGGGGCACCACCAAGCAAGTGGCACCATGAAGACCAAGGAGGTCTCCAAACAGGTCAGGGACAAAGTTGTGGAGAAGTACAGATCAGGGTAGGGTTATAAAAAAATATCAGAAACTTTGAACATCCCACGGAGCACCATTAAATCCATTATAAAAAAAATTGAAAGAATATGGCACCACAACAAACCTGCCAAGAGAGGGCCGCCCACCAAAACTCACGGACCAGGCAAGGAGGGCATTAATCAGAGAGGCAACAAAGAGACCAAAGATAACCCTGAAGGAGCTGCAAAGCTCCACAGTGGAGATTGGAGTATCTGTCAATAGGACCACTTTAAGCCGTACACTCCACAGAGCTGGGCTTTACGGAAGAGTGGCCAGAAAAAAGCCATTGCCTAAAGAAAGAAATAAGCAAACATGTTTGGTGTTCGCCAAAAGCCATGTGGTAGACTCCCCAAACATATGGAAGAAGGTACTCTGGTCAGATGAGACTAAAATTGAGCTTTTTGGCCATCAAGGAAAACGCTATGTCTGGCGCAAACCCAACACCTCTCTGATTAATGCCCTCCTTGCCTGGTCCGTGAGTTTTGGTGGGCGGCCCTCTCTTGGCAGGTTTGTTGTGGTGCCATATTAATTCCATTTTATAATAATGGATTTAATGGTGCTCTGTGGGATGTTCAAAGTTTCTGATATTTTTTTATAACCCTACCATGATCTGTACTTTGCCACAACTTTGTCCCTGACCTGTTTGGAGAGCTCCTTGGTCTTCATGGTGCCGCTTGCTTGGTGGTGCCCCTTGCTTAGTGGTGTTGCAGACTCTGGGGCCTTTCAGAACAGGTGTAGATATACTGAGATCATGTGACTGATCATGTGACACTTAGATTGCACACAGGTGGACTTTATTTAACTAATTATGTGACTTCTGAAGGTAATTGGTTACTCCAGATCTTATTTAGGGGCTTCGTAGCAAAGGGGGTGAATAGATATGCACGCACCACTTTTCCGTTATTAATTTTTGTAAGTTATTTTTTTCATTTCACTTTTTTCATTTCACTCACAAATCCATTTAAATTACAGGTTGTGATGCAACAAAATAGGACGACATGGTGCTTCCAAATAAAAATTATTTAGGAACTTAGACCCCCAAAATGGTAGCACTGTAAATCCCTTCTTATGGGAGGGAGGGAGGGAGGGTGACGGGGAGACAGGAAAATAGTGGGATAAAGTGATATAAGGAAGGATGGAGATAGGTAGAGAGAGAAAGAGGAGGGGAGGGAGGGTAAGGGAGGATGGATACTGAAAGGGGAACATAATGAAAGAGAGGGAAGGTAAGGAGGAGGGATGGATAAAGGGATGGATAGAGCTACCTGTATGAAGGGGAAGAAGAGGGGCGGAGCGAGGGATAAGGAGGAGGAATGGATAAAAGGATAGGAAGGTAAGGAGTAGGGATGGATAAAGGAAGGTAAGGAGTAGGGATGGAGAGATGGATAGGAGTAGGGATGGATAAAGGAAGGTAAGGAGTAGGGATGGAGAGATAGAGGGATAGGAGTAGGGATGGATAAAGGAAGGTAAGGAGTAGAGATGGAGAGATGGAGGGATAGGAGTAGGGATGGATAAAGGAAGGTAAGGAGTTGGGATGGATAGATGGATAGGAGTAGGGATGGATAAAGGAAGGTAAGGAGTTGGGATGGATAGAGGGATAGGAGTAGGGATGGATAAAGGAAGGTAAGGAGTTGGGATGGATAGAGGGATAGGAGGAGGGATGATAGAGGGATAGGAGGAGTGATGATAGAGGGATAGGAGGAGTGATGATAGAGGGATAGGAGGAGGGATGGATAGAGGGATAGGAGGAGGGATGGATAGAGGATAGGAGGAGTGATGATAGAGGGATAGGAGGAGGGATGGATAGAGGGATAGGAGGAGTGATGATAGAGGGATAGGAGGAGTGATGATAGAGGAATAGGAGGAGTGATGATAGAGGGATAGGAGGAGTGATGATAGAGGGATAAGAGGAGGGATGGATAGAGGGATAGGAGGAGGGGGAGGGATGAATGGATAGAGGGATAAGGGGAGGAAAGCTGCTTCCCAAAGGAAATCAGATTAGAGAGGGGCACCTGGTGCGAAGCCACCCCCTTCTGAGCCCCAGTGCATTCTGGAACGGTTCCAGGTGTCTGATAGCATCACATTCCCCTAGAGGCGACCCCAGACACACACACACACACACATAGACCAATATCTTGGTTGTTTTATTTATGTTTCACTCCCCTCCCTCCCTTCCTCTATTTCTCCTTTCATCCCTCTCTTTCTAGGTGTGAATGAGTGTGCAGACAACAATGGAGGCTGCTCTCACATCTGCAGAGACCGGAGGATCGGCTATGAGTGTGACTGTCCCTCTGGTTACAAACTAATAGACAAGAAGACCTGTGGAGGTAGAGTCCCATACAATATGTCCCTCTCAGCCAAGCCTTACCAATGATTGCGCTCTCTGGAAATTGCTCTCTCAATCTCCCACGTCATTCTCTTCTCATACTCTCTCTTTCCAAACAGTAGCTACTTACAGTAAATGTCCCAGATATCTCTACTCTGCTGTCCATCCCCTTGTTCAGTGTAATTGATGTGTTTCTGATATCCCTCCTCAGACATAGATGAGTGTGAGAACCCTGGGGCCTGCAGCCAGATCTGCATCAACTACAAAGGAGACTACAAGTGTGAATGTTACGAGGGCTATGAGATGGACCCCAACACCAAGACCTGCAAGGCCGTGGGTGAGTGAGACAGCCCATAGTGTCCCTGGCAACCACAGAAGAAACATAGACACACATACATGCGCACAAGCATGCACACGCACACGCACACACACACACAACCCAGCAACATCACAGTCTGTTCTCAGCCCATCCAATATGAAAGGAGTTTCTTTGTATGCAGGTCTAGCACACCACAGCAATCTGCGGTCGGTAAGGCAAATATTTGCCGTTTGCTTCTCTGGGTGGTAATTTAAAACTCTCCCTTGCTAGGGGGGCCTGTCAGGGCACTGTAGGACACAGACAGGTATTGTCCCTCACCGTGCCCCACTGTAAACACTCGAGCCTGGGCATGAATAGAAATCTATGCCCTAGTCTTAACTTTGGGCCCTCTCTCAGACTCAGATTGTAGAGAAAGACATGGTCTGTGATTAGCATCATCATTCTTAGGTTAGATCATTACGTGGTAAACTGGCGTGGTAATGATGGGAATTAAGTAGGAACTGGCTCGGCTTTGCTCTAAGTGGCGTGGAAAATGCCATTGATTACCTTCCATCCGAGAACGCACGTCTTTATTACTGTTAGAGTGAGCAAATACACGCTGTCAGAAAGCTGGGGCGGTTTATTGTTAGAGCGGAGTGGAGGGGGAGGTGGACGTTGATGTCTGTGTGTTATTATAATAGTTCCTTGTAGGGCTGTGACGGTCATTGAATAACCGCCAAACTGACGGTTATGGATGAAGGCCGTCATGAAAATAAAATAACCGTCAAAACCGTTTAAATAGGCATACATTCATTTTTGGAAAAACATTATTATTATTATTATATATTTTTTATTTGTACCCCCTTTTTCTCCCCAATTTCGTGATATCAAAGTGGTAGTTACAGGCGAAGGTCGAGAGCCATGCGTCCTCCAAAACACGACCCCGCCAAGCTTCTTGACACATTGCTCGCTTAACCCGGAAGCCAGCCGCGCCAATGTGTCGGAGGAAACACTGTACAGCTGGCGACCCAAGTCAGCGTGCATGCAACCGGCCCGCCACAAGGAGTCGCTAGAGCGCGATGGGACAGGGACATCCCGGCCGGCCAAACCCTCCCCTAACCCAGACGATGCTGGGCCAATTGTGCGCCGCCTCATGGGTCTCCCGGTTGCGGCCGGCTGCGACACAGCCTGGGATCGAACCTGGGTCTATAGTGACGCCTCTAGCACTGCGATGCAGTGCCTTAGACTGCTGCGCATCTCGGGAGGCACTTTCATTAACGTTATTTTCATGTAGATAAACTTTACCTAATAGCAGGAGTGTTCACTAATGATTATAAGCAATTGTTTGACTAACTTAGTCTGTCTGTTAAACGGTCTACGTCTCCTCTTTCCAATTGTCGTTTGATGCTCCAGCAGCTAAACCGCTAGATGCGTGGGGGTGTAGAAGCGCTAGCCTATAGGCTATGGCACTTCAGGAAAGTAGTGAATGTTATTACCTCTAAGTCGAAGCTCTCATCCACTACAAGACCATGGTACTTGCCTACGGAGCAGCAAGAGGAACTGCCCCTCCCTACCTTTAGGCTCTGTAGAAAAACCCTACACCCTAACCTGAGTACTCTGTGCTGCCACCTCTGGCCTCTTGGTTTGATGTGTGACTTTCTTTTATACAATGCTTGTTTTCATTGTTTGCTAGTAAATAAATAGGTGTTCTTTTAAAAAAGGTTGGATGTGTCTGACTATTCATTAATTATTCAACAGTCGACAACGTTCTTCTGGCTCTGAGGCCTATAATGAGCTAATGTCTCCAACCAGGCATGGTATAGTTTGATACAAAATCTTTTACTTATTTATAGACTAATCAACAATGATAAAGGTTATGGACATGTTACTATCGCATAGCTGTCGCTCTCCCCTCTTCGGAAAGCCTAAGGTGGCCTAGGTTTTTTTATACGTTTTAAGGAAAGGATAAATATTTGCTCTTGTCTCTGACATTCTCTGGTGGCTTTGATTGATGGTTAATTTTACGGGGGTATGAGTTCGCTGATTCTCTCAATAGGGCTATAGAGTATGTCCATTCAGAACGTTTCCTAAAGTAGCCTGTCTGGACATCTCTTTAATAAGAATCAAACGCTCCTGTCATTTCATCTTGTAAAAGGCCTATTTTCAGTTGCTTAGGCTGCATTATTTCTCTCATTACGTCGTCCTCTCGCCATCGAATGACCGCAGCAGCAGCGTTTGTGACGTTATGCGGATATTTCTGGGAAAAGTGGGAGAAAACCCATCAGACTAGGATGAATGGATTTTTGCTTCCAAATAGGATCAGTATTTAATTATTTTATATGCAGAAAAGCCAACAGACAAGACAAGGTAGGCATATACATTTTTATATTTTAAATGATAGTCAATTAACAGACGCTATTATCCAGAGCGACTTACAATTAGTGCATTCATCTTAAGATAGCTAGCTGGGACAACCACATATCAGTCATTGTAAGTTCATTTCTCCTCAATAAAGTATGTATCAGCAAAGTCAGAGCTAGTAAGGGGGAAAAGAGGCAAGTGCAGGGGGAAGCTGTTTCCACTATTGTGGTGTCAGGAGTGGGCTGAGCGGGAGTTGCGTTCCCGTAGGGGTGGGAGGGCCAAGAGGCCAGAGGTGGCAGAATGGAGTACTCAGGTTAGGGTGTAGGGTTTTTCTGCAGAGCCTTAAGGTAGGGAGGGGCAGTTCCTCTTGCTGCTCCGTAGGCAAGAACCATGGTCTTGTAGTGGATGAGAGCTTCGACTGGAAGCCAGTGGAGTGTGCAGGGGAGCAGGGTGACATGGGAGTATTTGGGAAGGTTGAACACCAGGTGGGCTGCATATATCTTTATTTTGACTCCATCAATGTGACAGATCCTCTCCAACCTGGCATTTCTTAATTTGTAGATATAATTTGTAGTGGCTTTGCCACTAGAGATCCTGGTTCGAATCCAGGCTCTGTCGTAGCCGGCAGCGACCGGGAGACCCATGGGGCGGCGCACAATTGGCCCAGCGTCGTCCAGGGTAGGGGAGGGAATGGCCGGCATGGATGTAGCTCAGTTGGTAGAGCATGGTGTTTGCAACGCCAGGGTTGTGGGTTTGATTTCCACGGGGGACGGTATGCACTCACTAACTGTAAGTCGCTCTGGATAAGAGCGTCTGCTAAATGACAAAAATATAGATGTAATATTTATAAGTGATAACCTGAATAAGAATAATGAAATGCCATGATAATTTTCGAAGTGTAATGGCTTGTTTCAAATAGGTTTTTATTAAGAAGCATATCCATGTAAACAAGTGCACAAACAGAAACCCCTTTCCACATTGGGCCTTATAGGCCTAAGACAACAGTTACATACATTTAAACAAAATGGACACATCAAAAACAATATTAAACATAAAGGAAAAATAAAATAAAAGGAAAGGAAAAACCACTAACAAAATGTAATTCAATAGTGAAATGTGACAATCCTCTCCAATCTGACATTTCTTAATTTGTATACTAGACTAATATTTAGAGGTAATAACTTGAATAATAATAAAATGCTACTGATAATAACAAAGTGTAATGGTAATAGTGAAGATGCAGAGAAAAACCTGCCACCCACATACACTCACACACACACATTCATTTATATTTATTTATTTCACCTTTATTTAACCAGGTAAGCCAGTTGAGAACAATTTCTCATTTACAACTGCGACCTGGCCAAGATAAAGCAAAGCAGTGCGATAAAAACAACAACACAGAGTTACATATGGGGTAAAAGAAAACATAAAGTCAAAAATACAACAGAAAATCTATATACAGTGTGTGCAAATGTAGCAAGTTATGGAGGTAAGGCAATACATAGGCCATAGTGCAAAATAATTACAATTATTACAATTAACAGACACACAACCTCATACGTTCTCAACGATGCACACACTCATGCCAATTTACAGATAACACACACATGCTCACAACCACTCACAGAAGCTGACAGCTGAAGTGACGATGTCGTTAAGCACATCACACTGAGCTGGAAACTTCAGGCTTTATTTGTGTTCTGGCCTGAAGGCACAAAGCCGTGTTCAGGGAACACAATACCATCATTACCCTTCATCCAAGCATACACAAATTCAAGGACATCGGCCCATTATTACAGCTTTTTATTCAAACACTTTGAACTTTCTACTGCTCACTGGAAATGCCTGAATATATTCTTAACTTGGAAGGCCCTTGGAGGCTGGATAGAGAAAGCATTATAAGAATACTTATTTGACTTACTTTCTGAAGTGTTTTGCTAGTTTTAATCTTAGCTACCACACATATTGATTTAGACAAAAGTATCCCATGTGTCTCTTCAGTTAATATGAACAGTGTGTTAGCTAATTAAAACTACAACTCCCAGGTTGGTGTCACGTTAGGTTCACATGTTGAGCTGAACAGCTTTCTCCAGTTCTCCTACAAGACAATTCAGCAAGTTGATTCCCACAAGTCATTTCACCACACTAGTTTCATTTGATTGTTATTTTGTTTACCCTGGGTGCAATATCACTCAATAACAGTTAATTACTAACTATGTTTCCTTTGTGCATTCATGCATTTGTGTGTGCCTATGTCTGCAATTGTACTGCAGCATTCACTGCAGCACAAACCATCCGTTGTGAGAGTGTGATTTAAAGGAGTCAGGCGCAGGAGGGTAAATCACAGAATACAGAGTTTATTCCGTAGTACACAGTTACGCTGGATAGCGTCAACAGGCGCACTAGAACAAATACAGGCACATGGGGAAAATATACCCCGGCAATACAAAGTACAGGTAGCTCCACCGAGCTACACTCATCTCACATGAAACAATCACCAACAAGGACAAGGGGGTAGAGGGAACACTTATACATGTACTAATGAGGGGAATATGAACCAGGTGTGTGTAATTGACAAGACAAGACAAATGGAATGATGAGATATGGAGCGGCAGTGGCTAGAAGGCCGGTGACGACGAACGCTGAAGCCTGCCCGAACAAGGAGGGGAGGCAGCTTCAGAGGAAGTCATGACAGTACCCCCCCCTTGACGCGCAGCTCCAGCAGCGCGCCAACCCCGGCCTCGGGGACGGCCAAGAGGACGCGGAGCAGGGCGAGCCGGATGGCGACGGTGGAAATCCCGCAACAGGGAGGGATCGAGGATATCCCTCACCGGGACCCAGCACCGTTCCTCCGGACCGTACCCCTCCCAATCCACGAGGTACTGAAGGACCCCCACCTGACGCCTCGAATCCAGGATGGAATGGACGAAGTACGCCGGGGCCCCCTCGAAGTCCAGAGGAGGCGGACGGACCTCCAGCACCTCAGACTCCTGGAGCGGACCAGCCACCACCGGCCTGAGGAGAGACACATGAAACGAGGGGTTAATACAGTAATCAGGGGGGAGTAATAACCTATAGGTAACCTCGTTGATTCTCATCAGAAATTTGAACAGCCCCACAAACCGTGGGTTCAGCTTCCGGCAGGGCAGGCGGAGGGGCAGATTCCGGGTCGAGAGCCAGACCCGATCACCCGGTACGAAGACCGGGGCCTCACTGCGGTGGCGGTCAGCGTTGGCCTTCTGACGATGCACAGCGCATTGGAGGTGGACGTGTGCAGCGTCCCACGTCTCCTCCGCACGCCGAAACCAGTCATCCACCGCAGGAGCCTCGGTTTGGCTCTGGTGCCACGGTGCCAAAACCGGTTGGTAACCTAAAACACATTGGAATGGCGTTAGGTTAGTGGAGGAGTGACGGAGAGAGTTCTGGGCATATTCGGCCCATGGCAAGAACACCGACCACTCCCACGGCCGGTCCTGGCAGTAGGACCGCAGGAACCTACCCACATCCTGATTTACCCGTTCCACCTGCACATTAGACTCGGGGTGAAAACCAGAGGTCAGGCTGACTGATCCATGAACGCCTTCCAGACCTTGGATGTGAACTGGGGACCTCGGTCAGACACTATATCCTCTGGTACCCCGTAGTGCCGGAAGACGTGTGTAAACAGGGCCTCTGCAGTTTGCAGGGCCGTGGGGAGACCGGGCAAAGGAAGGAGGCGGCAGGCCTTGGAAAAGCGGTCCACAATGACCAGGATGGTGGTGTTACCTTGGGAGAGGGGAAGATCAGTCAGGAAATCAACACTCAGGTGAGACCATGGTCGTTGTGGAACTGGTAAAGGTTGTAACTTACCCGCTGGGAGGTGCCTAGGTGCCTTACTCTGCTCTATATCCGCGTCCATCGCCCATACTACCGGCGCCACAATGCAGGAGGCCGGGAGTATGGGGGTGTTGTCTCTGGGCCTTACATGAAACAATCACCAACAAGGACAAGGGGGTAGAGGGAACACTTATACATGTACTAATGAGGGGAATATGAACCAGGTGTGTGTAATTGACAAGACAAGACAAATGGAATGATGAGATATGGAGCGGCAGTGGCTAGAAGGCCGGTGACGACGAACGCTGAAGCCTGCCCGAACAAGGAGGGGAGGCAGCTTCGGAGGAAGTCGTGACAACAGCCAAATCCACATCATGCAAACAGTTAAATCTATATTTACTCTATTTTCATAAACACTGAGGTGCGAGTTTTTCCTTCATAATCAGATGATTGCTCCTAGAGAGGGAGGGGGGAGGGAGAGAGAGAGGGAGAGGGGCTGAGCTGAGTAGAGGCACGGCCATACGAGACAGAGCTGGATGACATTGCTGCTTGTGTTAACAGATGCTCGGAAGGACACTACACTGTTTTATATTTATATGGAGGGAGGGAGGGAGGGAGGGAGGGAGGGAGGGAGGGAGGGAGGGAGGGAGAAAGTGGGAGAGGGATAGCCTAAAGGGAGAAGAGGGTGCATAGTGAGAGAGAGGAAAGAGACTAAGAGTAAGGGAGAGACAGTAAGAAGAGGGACTGAGGAGGAAAAATACAGACACAGAGAGATAGGCAAAGAGAGGGACAGAGAGGACAAACAGAGGGGTATAGAAGAGG
>NW_028158804.1:0-30000 GCF_964263955.1 Coregonus lavaretus | reverse complement strand
GGACAACTTTTTAGCCTTAACATTCTCCTACAGCAATGAACATAAACTTTATATTTGACACATTAGCCTCCTTGGCTAATCTAAAGAAACATAAGAGCAAACCAAAAAGAATAGATAATGAAAAATGGTTTGATAATGATTACAAAAATCTAAGAAAGTCATTGAGAAATATATCTAATCAAAAACACAGAGACCCAGACAACAAAAATATACGCCTTCAATATGGGGAAACACTGAAGCAATACAAACACACCCTAAGAACAAAAAAAGAATAGCACATTAGAAATCAGCTGGATGTAATTGAGGAATCCATAGAATCAAACCACTTCTGGGAGAATTTGAATAAATTAAACAAACCTCATAATAAGGAATTGGCTATCCAAAATGGGGATATGTGGAGAATTCACTTTGCAAACCTCTACAGCAATATAACAAAGAGCCCAGAACAACAAGATATACAAGAAAAATTACAAATCCTTGAATCAGCAGTCAAAGACTATCAGAACCCTGTGGATACCCCAATTACAGAACAAGAATTATTGGAAAAACTTTGCACTCTCCAACCCAAAAAGCCCTGTGTTGCTGATGGTATTTTAAATGAAATGATCAAATATACAGACCACAAATTCAAATTGGCTATACTCAAACTCTTCAACATTATCCTAACTGCAGGTATTTTCCCCGATATTTGGAACAAAGGATTGATCACACCAATCTATAAAAATAGAGACAAATTTGACCCAAATAATTACAGAGGAATTTGCATTAACAGCAACTTGGGCAAAAATTCTCTGCAGTATCAAAAACAGCTAATAAAATCAAATGTTATTTGTCACATACACGTGTTTAGCAGATGTTAAAGCGGGTGTAGCGAAATGCTTGTGCTTCAAGCTCCGACAGTGCAGTAATATTTAACAAGTAACATCTAACAATTTCACAACACATACCTAATACACACAAAACTAGTAAGGAATGGAATTTAAGAAAATATACATATATGGACAAGCAATGACAGAGCGGCATGGACTAAGATACAGTAGAATATTATAGAATAGAATGCAGTATATACATATGAGATGAGTAGTGCAAGATATGTAAACATTATTAAAGTGACTCTAAACATTATTAAAGTGACTAGTGTTCAATTTCTTAAAGTGGCCAGTGATTTCAATAGGCAGCAGCAGCCTCTAATGTGCTAGTGATGGCTATTTAACCGACTGATGGCCTTGAGATAGAAGCTGTTTTTCATTCTCTCAGTCCCAGCTTTGATGCACCTGTACTGACCTTGCCTTCTGGATGATAGCGGGGTGAACAGGCAGTGGCTCGGGTGGTTGACTTCCTTGATGATCTTTTTGGCCTTCCTGTGACATCGGGTGCTGTATGTGTCTTGGAGGGCGGGTAGTTTGCCCCCGATAATGCGTTCGGCAGACCGCACCACCCTCTGGAGAGCCCTGCGGTTGCGGGCGGTGCAGTTGCCATACCAGGTGGTGATACAGCCAGACAGGATGCTGCTCAATTGTGCATCTGTAAAAGTTTGTGAGGGTTTTAGGTGCCAAGCCGAATTTCTTCAGCCTCCTGAGGTTGAAGAGGCTCTGTTGCGCTTTCTTCACCACACTGTCTGCGTGGGTGGACCATTTCAGTTTGTCGGTGATGTGTACGCCAAGGAACTTGAAGCTTTCCACCTTCTCCACTGCGGTCCCGTCGATGTGGATAGGGGGGTGCACCCTCTGCTGTTTCCTGAAGTCCACGATCATCTCCTTTGTTTTGTTGACGTTGAGTGAGAGGTTATTTTCCTGGCACCACACTCCCAGAGCCCTCACCTCCTCCCTGTAGGCGGTCTCGTCATTGTTGGTAATCAAGCCTACTACTGTTGTGTCGTCTGCAAACTTGATGATTGAGTTGGAGGCGTGCTTGGCCACGCAGTCATGGGTGAACAGGGAGTACAGGAGAGGACTGAGCCCACACACATGTGGGACCCCAGTGTTGAGGATCAGCGAAGTGGAGATGTTGTTTCCTACCTTCACCACCTGGGGGCGGCCCGTCAGGATGTCCAGGACCCAGTTGCACAGGGCGGGGTTCAGACCCAGGGCCTCGAGCTTGATGATGAGCTTGGAGGGTACTATGGTGTTGAATGCTGAGCTATAGTCAATGAACAGCATTCTTACATAGGTATTCCTCTTGTCCAGATGGGATAGGGCAGTGTGCAGTGTGATGGCGATTGCATCGTCTGTGGATCTATTGGGGCGGTAAGCAAATTGAAGTGGGTCTAGGGTGACAGGTAAGGTAGAGGTGATATGATCCTTGACTAGTCTCTCAAAGCACTTCATGATGACAGAGGTTAGTGCTACAGGGCGATAGTCATTTAGTTCAGTTACTTTTGCTTTCTTGGGTACAGGAACAATGGTGGCCATCTTGAAGCATGTGGGAACAGCAGACTGGGAAAGGGAGAGATTGAATATGTCCATAAACACACCAGCCAGCTGGTCTGCGCATGCTCTGAGGACGCGGCTAGGGATGCCGTCTGGGCCGGCAGCCTTGCAGTGGTTAATATACTTAAATCCCTTAATCACATCAGCCACAGAGAAGGAGAGGCCACAGTCCTTGGTAGTGTTATCCTGAAAGTGGCGAAGAAGGTGTTTAGCTTGTCTGGAAGCGAGACGTCGGTGTCGGCGACGTGGCTGGTTTTCCTTTTGTAGTCCGTGATATTCTGTAGGCCCTGCCACATACGTCTCGTGTCTGAGCCATTGAATTGCGACTCCACTTTGTTTCTATACTTATATTTTGCCAGTTTAATTGCCTTGCGGAGTGAGTAGCTACACTGTTTGTATTCTGCCATATTCCCAGTCACCTTGCCATGGTTGAATGCGGTGGTTCGCGCTTTCAGATTGGTGCGAATGCTGCCATCTATCCACGGTTTCTGGTTAGGGTAGGTTTTAATAGTCACAGTGGGCACAACATCACCTATACTCTTCCTGATAAACTCAGTCACCGTTTCAGTGTATTCGTCTAAAAAAAATTCGGAAGCTACCCGGAACAATTCCCAGTCCGCGTGATCAAAACAATCTTGAAGCGTGGATTCCGATTGGTCACACCAGTGTTGAATAGTCCTTAGCATGCGTATTTCCTGTTTGAGCTTCTGCCTATAGGAAGGAAGGAGCAAAATGGAGTCGTGGTCAGATTTGCCGAAAGGAGGGCGGGGGAGGGCCTTATAACCATCCCGGAAGTTTGAATAGCAATGGTCAAGGATTTTGGCAGCGCGAGTACAACAGTCGATATGTTGATAGAACTTCGGCAGCCTAGTCCTCAAATTTGCTTGTTAAAATCCCCGGCTACAATAAATGCAGCCTCAGGATATGTGGTTTCCAGTTTGCATAAAGTCCAGTGAAGTTCTTTGAGGGCCATCGTGGTATCGGCTTGAGGGAGGATATACACGGCCGTGACTATAACCAAAGAAAATGATCTTGGGAGATAATACGGTCGGCATTTGATTGTGAGATATTTTAGGTTGAGTGAACAAAAGGACTTGAGTTCCTGTATGTTACTACAATTACACCATGAGTCGTTAATCATGAAACACACACCTCCGCCCTTCTGCTTCCCGGAGAGATATTTATTCCTGTCTGCGCGATGAACTGAGAACCCCTCTGGCTGGACCGATTTTGACAGAATATCCCAAGAGAGCCATGTTTCCGTGAAACAAAGTATGTTACAGGCCTTGATGTCTCTCTGGAAAGAAATCCTTGCCCGTAGTTCGTCGACCTTGTTAACCAGAGACTGAACATTGGCGAGTAGTATACTTGGAAGCGGTGGTTGGTGTGCGCGCCTCCTAAGTCAATCCAGCAGGCCGCTCTGAGTGCCTCTCCTCCGCCGGCGATGTTTTGGGTCAGCCGCTGGAATCAGTTCAGTTGCCCTGGGGAGAGCAAACAAAGGATCCACTTCGGGAAAGTCGTATTCCTGGTCATAATGCTGGTGAGCTACCACCGCTCTGATATCCAATAGCTTTCCCCGGCTGTATGTAATGATACAAAACACTTTCTGAGCTAATTATGTAAATATTAATACATAAAAAAACAAAATACTACAAAGTTTCCTAAGAGCTAGTAGCGAGGCCGCCATCTTCGTCGGACTACATAATTTCCTTGATGAACACAACGTCCTAAGCAGAAGCCAGATTTGATTTTTTACAAATTATCGTACAACAGACCAAATTTACACCCTCCACACTCTAATTGACGAACAAGTAAACCAAAACAAAGGCAAAATCTACTCGTGTTTTGTAGACTTCAAGAAAGCATTTGATTCAATTTGGCATGAAGGTATTTTTTACAAACTAATGGAAAGTGGTATTGGAGGGAAAACATATGATATTATTAAATCAATGTACACTAAAAACAAATGTGCGGTTAAAATCGGAAACAAGCAAACAGACTTCTTCTCTCAGGGACGTGGAGTGAAACAGGGCTGCCCAATAAGTCCAACACTATTTAACATCTACATTATTGAATTGGCAAAAACATTAGAAGAATCGGCAGCACCTGGTCTCACCCTACACAACACTGAAATCAAGTGTCTGCTGTACGTAGATGGCCTGGTGCTACTGTCTCCCACTAAGGAGGGGTTACAGCAGCATCTAGATCATCTGCACAGGTTCTGTCAGACCTGGGCTCTGACCGTTAATCTAAACAAAACGAATATAATGATATTTCAAAAAAGGTCTGGAAATCAGGATGACAAATATAAATTCTATTTGGACACAGTCCTATTAGAATACACCAGAAATTACATGTATCTAGGACTAAATATCAGCAACACAGGTAGCTTTCACATGGCTGTGAATTAGCTGAGAGACAAAGCAAGAAGAGCATTCTATGCCATTAAAAGGAATATTAAAATCGAAATTCCAATTAGAATCTGGCTAAAAAATGTCCAATCAGTTATAGAACCAATTGCTCTATATGGCAGCGAAGAATGAAGTTGTTGTAGTTGCTGTTAATGGTAATCCCATTTCCACTACTATTATTATTATTGCTGTTGGTCCCACCATTTTTGTTATATGTATACTTTGACAATGTAAGTAATTTAACTTGCCATGTCAATAAAGTCTATTGACTTGAATTGAATTGAATTGACAGATAGAGAGAGAGAGAGAGAGAGAGAGAGAGAGAGAGAGAGAGAGAGAGAGAGAGAGAGAGAGAGAGAGAGAGAGAGAGAGAGAGAGAGAGAGAGAGAGAGAGAGAGAGAGAGAGAGAGAGAGAGAGAGAGAGAGAGAGAGAGAGAGAGAGAGAGAGAGAGGGGAGTCCTGTACTCTCAGCAGCACTCACTGGCCACTCACAGTTTGACTCACGCAAAGCTGCAATCAAGAGAGCGAGACACACACACTTACACATCACTCACTCACTCACACACACACACACACACACACACACACACACACACACACACTAGAACTGTAGCCTCAGCGTAGAAGGCCAAGGACCTGTGCTGGAGTTGTCTAACAGAGAGACAGAGAAGGAGAGGGGCTTGTACAGTTGTGTTGTTGTTTTTCACAGGAGGTAGGAGGACAGCTCATGACTGGTGAATCATAATACGTTACTATGCAGCAGTAGTCATTAACAGTCAATGGGATGGTAAATGTGTCTGGTCCAAGCTGTAGTGACTCAACACTGAGGCACACAATATATGGTTATCATCAGTAACCTGGTGTTTAGTCTTACCCTGGCTGAGTTAGAGACAATATATGGTTATCATCAGTAACCTGGTGTTTAGTCTTACTCTGGCTGAGTTAGAGACAATATATGGTTATCATCAGTAACCTGGTGTTTAGTCTTACCCTGGCTGAGTTAGAGACAAACACACACACACAGACTCTCTCTCTCTCTCTCTCTCTCTCTCTCTCTCTCTCTCTCTCTCTCTCTCTCTCTCTCTCTCTCTCTCTCTCTCTCTCTCTCTCTCTCTCTCTCTCTCTCTCTCTCTCTCTCTCTCTCACACACACACACACACACACACACACACACACACACACACAGTGCACCAGACAGAGATGGAGAGCAGTAATTTCAACACAGCCCACACACACTCAGAGCCCCTTCCATCTCACTGCGCTCCATCTCCTCTCTGTCACACACACATGAAAGCACACACACGCACACAACACACACACACACGCAAACATACAGGCACCGGTAAACACACACACACACACACACACACACACACACACACACCTTCTATCTCTGGACCTGACGTGATAAATGATATCAGGGTGAGCAGAAAGCAGTTTACTGATCTTAACTACCTATACTGAGATCTCTAACTCAGACCCTACACAACACCACCCTCTCCTCTCCTCTAATTATTCCTCTCCTTATCCCTTTCTATCCCTTTCTATCCTTTCTCACACCAGAGCTCACTCAGTTCCTAGGATCACCTGCTGCTATGGAATGTGGAGTGTATGTACTTGCCACAGATGACTGGGTCATAGCTGATGCTCCTAAGCAGGGAGGAGAAAGGATTATATGTGTAAAGCATGTCATTGTATTTTCCAATCCTCCATGGGAGTCCCTCTATCGCTGGCAGGAGGATTTTGGAAATGGTATAAAAGCTCAGTGTTCAAGGGAATATAGTTGGTTTAGTGCAATAGGCAGGTGGGGAACTGTCATTGGCAGGTGGGGAACTGTCATAGGCAGGTGGGGAACTGTCATAGGCAGGTGGGGAACTGTCATAGGCAGGTGGGGAACTGTCATTGGCAGGTGGGGAACTGTCATAGGCAGGTGGGGAACTGTCATAGGCAGGTGGGGAACTGTCATAGGCAGGTGGGGAACTGTCATTGGCAGGTGGGGAACTGTCATTGGCAGATGGGGAACTGTCATAGGCAGGTGGGGAACTGTCATAGGCAGGTGGGAAACTGTCATAGGCAGGTGGGGAACTGTCATTGGCAGGTGGGGAACTGTCATAGGCAAGTGGGGAACTGTCATAGGCAGGTGGGGAACTGTCATTGGCAGGTGGGGAACTGTCATAGGCAGGTGGGGAACTGTCATTGGCAGGTGGGGAACTGTCATAGGCAGGTGGGGAACTGTCATAGGCAGGTGGGGAACTGTCATAGGCAGGTGGGGAACTGTCATTGGCAGGTGGGGAACTGTCATAGGCAGGTGGGGAACTGTCATAGGCAGGTGGGGAACTGTCATAGGCAGGTGGGGAACTGTCATTGGCAGGTGGGGAACTGTCATAGGCAGGTGGGGAACTGTCATAGGCAGGTGGGGAACTGTCATTGGCAGGTGGGGAACTGTCATAGGCAGGTGGGGAACTGTCATTGGCAGGTGGGGAACTGTCATAGGCAGGTGGGGAACTGTCATAGGCAGGTGGGGAACTGTCATTGGCAGGTGGGGAACTGTCATTGGCAGGTGGGGAACTGTCATTGGCAGGTGGGGAACTGTCATTGGCAGGTGGGGAACTGACATAGGCAGGTGGGGAACTGTCATAGGCAGGTGGGGAACTGTCATTGGCAGGTGGGGAACTGTCATAGGCAGGTGGGGAACTGTCATAGGCAGGTGGGGAACTGACATAGGCAGGTGGGGAACTGTCATAGGCAGGTGGGGAACTGTCATTGGCAGGTGGGGAACTGTCATTGGCAGGTGGGGAACTGTCATTGGCAGGTGGGGAACTGTCATTGGCAGGTGGGGAACTGTCATAGGCAGGTGGGGAACTGTCATTGGCAGGTGGGGAACTGTCATAGGCAGGTGGGGAACTGTCATAGGCAGGTGGGGAACTGTCATTGGCAGGTGGGGAACTGTCATTGGCAGGTGGGGAACTGTCATAGGCAGGTGGGGAACTGTCATAGGCAGGTGGGGAACTGTCATAGGCAGGTGGGGAACTGTCATTGGCAGGTGGGGAACTGTCATTGGCAGGTGGGGAACTGTCATTGGCAGGTGGGGAACTGTCATTGGCAGGTGGGGAACTGACATAGGCAGGTGGAGAACTGTCATAGGCAGGTGGGGAACTGTCATTGGCAGGTGGGGAACTGTCATTGGCAGGTGGGGAACTGACATAGGCAGGTGGGGAATTGTCATTGGCAGGTGGGGAACTGTCATTGGCAGGTGGGGAACTGTCATAGGCAGGTGGGGAACTGTCATTGGCAGGTGGGGAACTGTCATAGGCTGGTGGGGAACTGTCATCTTTGGTACCTCACTCTGGACTTTCCCATTTTCAGCGATGCTTTGATGCTTCAGGATAATACGGGTTGGCTTTACTCTCTTTCATCCAACCGTCATCTCCTCCTCAGGACAAGTCCCACAAGCTAGAGAAAAGCCAGAATAAGCAAAAGAGTAGTTACTTTAATGTGCTGAATAAAAAAGTCTTAATTATTGAAAGATATTACCTTGTTTCCTGGGGGCTATGGAAGTTGTACTGCTGCGATGAATGAGAATGAGAATGAGTGAGTGAGTGAGTGAGTGAGTAAGTGAGTGAGTGCGTGAGTGTGTGTGTATGTGTGTGTGTAGTGGAGTCTTTCACTGTGTTTGTGTGGCCAGACCCTCTGGTGGTGTGTGTTTGGGCTCCAGCCTCTAATTGAGTGTGCTCTCTCCAGCCTGGATGTGTGTGCTGACATTCAGAGAAAGGGAGGGCCCTGAGGAGGATGACAGTTGATCTGTCTTCCAGCCTGACTTTCTAATTACCCACTAGCACTAGAGAGAGATGGAGTGAGAGAGAGGGAGAGAGAAAGCAAGAGAGTGAGAGAGAGAGAGAGAGAGAGAGAGAGAGAGATGTACAGACTCAGTGAGCATGGCCTTGCTATTGAGAAAGGCCGCCGTAGGCAGACCTGGCTCTCAAGAGAAGACAGGCTATGTGCACACTGCCCACAAAATGAGGTGGAAACTGAGCTGCACTTCCTAACATCCTGCCAAATGTATGACCATATTAGAGACATATATTTCCCTCAGATTACACAGACCTACAAAGAATTCGAAAACAAATCCAGTTTTGATAAACTCCCATATCTATTGGGTGAAATACCACAGTGTTCCATCACAGCAGCCAGATTTGTGACCTGTTGCCACAAGAAAAGGGCAACCAGTGAAGAACAAACACCATTGTAAATCCAACCCATACTTCGATCCCCGGGACCACCCATACACAAAAATGTATGCACGCACGACTGGAAGTCGCTTTGGATAAAAGCGTCTGCTAAATGGCATATTATTATTATTATTATTATTATTATTATTATGTTTATTTATTTTCCCATTTGTACTTTAACTATTTGAACATCGCTACAACACTGTATATAGACATAATATGACATTTGAAATGTCTTTATTCTTTTGGAACTTGTGTGAGTGTAATATTTACTGTTCACTTTTTATTGTTTATTTCACTTTTGTTTATCCATTTCACTTGCTTTGGCAATGTAAACCTACGTTTCCCATGCCAATAAAACCCCTGAGAGATAGAGAGAGAGAAGTCCCCTTGTCTGTAGTGGAGCTCCCCACTCCGTTGTTTGGAGGGTGGGCTGAAGGGGGGACCCCTACCGCTCTAACACACTATCCCCCCCTTAGTTCCCCATGTTCCTGCCCCCCCCATCTGATCCTCTATCACCAGACGTAGCACCCATCAGTGGCCCCCTGATGGGGTACCCAACACACACTCAGCACTCAGCACCAATTACCGCAACTGTCCACAGGTGTCTGTGTTTGTTTGTGTGTGTTTGTGTGTATGTGTGCGTGCACGCTCATGTGCGTGTATTTTCACGTCTGTGTGCGAGTGTGTGTGTTCCCCTGTGGTTTTCCTGTGTGCGTTCCAACTCGTGTGTCTGTCTCTCTGTCTGTCTGACTGTCTGTCCCCCTGCTCTGTGTTCGTGTAGGGTGGATACTTTAGACCTTAGGTGTAAGGTATCAATCTGTCTCCCTGGTCAGAGATGCAGTATCCCTAGGATATGATCAATCTGTCTCCCTGGTCAGAGATGCAGTATCCCTAGGACATGAGCTCCCTCCAAGCCCTCTTTATGTGTCCACATGCTTCTGTCTGGTCAATAACAAACTCACTGGTACTACTCTCTCTCTCTCCCTCTCTCTCTGTTTCTCTGTCTCTCTGTCTCTCTGTATCTCTGTCGCTCTCTCTCTCTCTCTCTCTCTCTCTCTCTCTCTCTCTCTCTCTCTCTCTCTCTCTCTCTGTCTCTCTGTATCTCTCTCTCTCTCTCTCTCTCTCTCTCTCTCTCTCTCTCTCTCTCTCTCTCTCTCTCTCTCTCTCTCTCTCTCTCTCTCTCTCTCTCTGTCTCTCTGTCTCACTCCCATCACCATCCATTCACAGCAATATGGGACTGATGGTTGGATGCTGTCTGTCCATGGTGTTGGATCCAGAATGATGTTATCCAGGGATGGTGCTGCTCTATAAGACACACACACACACACACACGCACACACACGCACAAACGCACACACACACACACACACACACATACACTCACTCACTCATCAAAAGTCCATAACATCACATAGTGTAGTGACTCTGTCTGACCCCTCTTCATATCCCCACCCCCCTGTTCTACATCATAACATCACATAATGACTGTCTAGTGTAGTGACTCTGTCTGACCCCGCTGTTCTACATCATAACATCACAGAGCCCTACTGCTGTCTCTGTGCTGGTCAACCATATACTGTGTGTGTGTGTGTGTGTGTGTGTGTGTGTGTGTGTGTGTGTGTGTGTGTGTGTGTGTGTGTGTGTGTGTGTGTGTGTGTGTGTGTGTGTGTGTGTGTGTGTGTGTGTCTGTGTGTGTGTGTGTCTGTGTGTGTGTGTGTGTGTGTGTGTGTGTGTGTGTGTGTCTGTATGTGTGTGTGTGTGTGTATTTGTATTAGTGTGTATGGCTATGTGGCTGTCTCTGTGACTGGCTGTCTCTGTGACTGGCTGTCTCTGTGACTGGCTGTCTCTGTTCCTGGCTGGGTCTGTTCCTGGCTGTCTCTGTGACTGGCTGTCTCTGTGACTGGCTGTCTCTGTTCCTGGCTGTCTCTGTGACTGGCTGTCTCTGTGACTGGCTGTCTCTGTGCCTGGCTGTCTCTGTGACTGACTGTCTCTGTGCCTGGCTGTCTCTGTGACTGGCTGTCTCTGTGACTGGCTGTCTCTGTTCCTGGCTGTCTCTGTGACTGGCTGTCTCTGTGACTGGCTGTGTCTGTGACTGGCTGTTTCTGTTCCTGGATGTCTCTGTTCCTGGCTGTCTCTGTGCCTGGCTGTCTCCGTGACTGGCTGTCTCCATGACTGGCTGTCTCTGTTCCTGGCTGTCTCTGTGCTTGGCTGTCTCTGTGACTGGCTGTCTCTGTGACTGGCTGTCTCTGTTCCTGGCTGTCTCTGTTCCTGGCTGTCTCTGTGATTGGCTGTCTCTGTTCCTGGCTGTCTCTGTTCCTGGCTGTCTCTGTGACTGGCTGTCTCTGTGACTGGCTGTCTCTGTGCCTGTGTGGGGCTGTCTCTCAGAGGCTAGACAGACAGGCTGCATCACTATGCAGGATGGTGGTACTGTTAATCAGGGATCTCTGGGGGCCTCTGCCCCTACTGATTCTAATGAGATCCCCTGAGACAGAGCCTTAGCCATTTAACATCCCAATGAGGGAGAGAACATCGATACACACACACTCCTGCACTGGCCCACACACTACACTCTTAGAAAAAAGGGTTCCAAAAGGGTTCTTCAGCTGTCCCCATAAGAGAACCCTTTTTGGTTCCAGGTAGAACCCCTTTGGGTTCCATGTAGAACCCTCTGTAGAAATGGTTCTACCTAGAACCAAAAGGGTTCTACCTGCAAACAAAAAGGGTTATTCAAAGGGTTCTCCTATGGGGACAGCCAAAGAACCCTTTAAGGATCTAGATAGCACCTTCTTTCTATGAGTGTAGACACATACACGCACAGACAGAGATAGCCACACACACAGATAGGCACATGCACAAATGGATATGCACATACAGTGAGGGAAAAAAGTATTTGATCCCCTGCTGATTTTGTACGTTTGCCCATTGACAAAAAATGATCAGTCTATAATTTTAATGGTAGGTTTATTTGAACAGTGAGAGACAGAAAAACAACAAAAAAATCCAGAAAAACGCATGTCAAAAATATTATAAATTGATTTGCATTTTAATGAGGGAAATAAGTATTTGACCCCCTCTCAATCAGAAAGATTTCTGGCTCCCAGGTGTCTTTTATCCAGGTAACGAGCTGAGATTAGGAGCACACTCTTAAAGGGAGTGCTCCTAATCTCAGCTTGTTACCTGTATAAAAGACACCTGTCCATAGAAGCAATCAATCAATCAGATTCCAAACTCTCCACCATGGCCAAGACCAAAGAGCTCTCAAAGGATGTCAGGGACAAGATTGTAGACCTAAACAAGGCTGGAATGGGCTACAAGACCATCGCCAAGCAGCTTGGTGAGAAGGTGACAACAGTTGGTGCGATTATTCGCAAATGGAAGAAACACAAAAGAACTGTCAATCTCCCTCGGCCTGGGGCTCCATGCAAGATCTCACCTCGTGGAGTTGCAATGATCATGAGAACGGTGAGGAATCAGCCCAGAACTACACGGGAGGATCTTGTCAATGATCTCAAGGCAGCTGGGACCATAGTCACCAAGAAAACAATTGGTAACACACTACGTCGTGAAGGACTGAAATCCTGCAGCGCCCGCAAGGTCCCCCTGCTCAAGAAAGCACATATTCAGGCCCGTCTGAAGTTTGCCAATGAACATCTGAATGATTCAGAGTAGAACTGGGTGAAAGTGTTGTGGTCAGATGAGACCAAAATCGAGCTCTTTGGCATCAACTCAACTCGCCGTGTTTGGAGGAGGAGGAATGCTGCCTATGACCCCAAGAACACCATCCCCACCGTCAAACATGGAGGTGGAAACATTATGCTTTGGGGGTGTTTTTCTGCTAAGGGGACAGGACAACTTCACTGCATCAAAGGGACGATGGACGGGGCCATGGACCATCAAATCTTGTGTGAGAACCTCCTTCCCTCAGCCAGGGCATTGAAAATGGGTCGTGGATGGGTATTCCAGCATGACAATGACCCAAAACACAAGGCCAAGACAACAAAGGAGTGGCTCAAGAAGAAGCACATTAAGGTCCTGGAGTGGCCTAGCCAGTCTCCAGACCTTAATCCCATAGAAAATCTGTGGAGGGAGCTGAAGGTTCGAGTTGCCAAACATCAGCCTTGAAACCTTAATGACTTGGAGAACTTCTGCAAAGAGGAGTGGGACTAAATCCCTCCTGAGATGTGTGCAAACCTGGTGGCCAACTACAAGAAACGTATGACCTCTGTGATTGCCAACAAGGGTTTTGCCACCAAGTACTAAGTCATGTTTTGCAGAGGGGTCAAATACTTATTTCCCTCATTAAAATGCAAATCAATTTATAACATTTTTTACATGCGTTTTTCTGGATTTTTTTGTTGTTATTCTGTCTCTCACTGTTCAAATAAACCTACCATTAAAGTTATAGACTGATCATTTCTTTGTCAGTGGGCAAATGTACAAAATCAGCAGGGCATCAAATACTTTTTTCCCTCACTGTACACACACACACAAACACATACTTAATAACACGAGCTGACAAACACACACAAACTAAGCCAAACTAAGCCAAACATACTTTGTATTACAACAAATGACTGAATGACCCCCAAGGGCTGTTCAGATATTGTTTGTCTCAGACAAGCTCATTAAAGTGTCACAATTCATTATACCGGTCACATCCTCACCTTGTCACACAGCTAATGGGAATATCCATCATCGCTTTTCCCAACGCCAGACCCTCTCCCCGTAGACGCCTCATATCTTGACTCGTCTTGACTCGCTGACACTTCTTTCTGAAAATACTGCAGGATATGGCTTCGTCTGCTCTGTCTTATACACATGTCAAACACAATTCAGTGGTGGGTTTCACTAGTGTCAACACCTGCCTGTTTATATGATCAGACCCTATAGCCTTGACATAGGAGCTCTATAGAAGTGGTTCCCAACTCCAGTCCTCCAGATGACTGGAGTTAGGAACCACTGCTGGGGGGTACTGGAGGACTGGAGTTGGGAACCACTGTTGGGGTTACTGGAGGACTGGAGTTGGGAACCACTGTTGGGGGTCCTGGAGGACTGGAGTTGGGAAACACTGTTGGGGTTACTGGAGGACTGGAGTTGGGAACCACTGTTGGTGGTCCTGGAGGACTGGAGTTGGGAAACACTGTTGGGGGTCCTGGAGGACTGGAGATGGGAACCACTGGTCTATAGTCTACTATACTGGTTCCTATAGGACAGTGTTTCACTGTTTCCCTACCTTCTCCTTAACCATTGACAGTTCCATCCAGTTAGTTGAATCAGCTTATTTGAGTCAGGTTATTTGAATCAGGTTAGTTCAACCAGCTTAGTTGAATCAGGTTAGTTGAATCAGGTTAGTTGAATTAGGTTAATTGAATCAGGTTAGTTGAATCAGCTTAGTTGAATCAGGTTAGTTGAATCAACAAACATGATTCAGCTAATCAATGACTTGATAGTTGAACAGTGGAATCGGGTGTGCTTGTACTGGAATGCATCAAAGAAGTGGGTGGAGGTTCTAAAAGAGAGGTTTGGGAATCACTGCTTTAGGAGAGACAACGATGAAGCCTGTTTGGATTCAGGAAATGCTGATATGTTGTATTGATCATTAATGGGCATCGCATTCTCAGAATCCTTCAGTGTTTCCTGGATGCTGATGATATGATCACAAGTAGAACTGGGTTCTCTACCCTACCCCTACCGTTCACTACAATATGATCAGTAGAACTGGGTTCTCTACCCTACCCCACCGTTCACTACAATATGATCAGTAGAACTGGGTTCTCTACCCTACCCCACCGTTCACTACAATATGATCAGTAGAACTGGGTTCTCTACCCTACCCCTATCGTTCACTACAATATGATCAGTAGAACTGGGTTCTCTACGCTACCCCACCGTTCACTACAATATGATCAGTAGAACTGGGTTCTCTACGCTACCCCACCGTTCACTACAATATGATCAGTAGAACTGGGTTCTCTACCCTACCCCACCGTTCACTACAATATGATCAGTAGAACTGGGTTCTCTACGCTACCCCACCGTTCACTACAATATGATCAGTAGAACTGGGTTCTCTACGCTACCCCACCGTTCACTACAATATGATCAGTAGAACTGGGTTCTCTACCCTACCCCACCGTTCACTACAATATGATCAGTAGAACTGGGTTCTCTACGCTACCCCACCGTTCACTACAATATGATCAGTAGAACTGGGTTCTCTACGCTACCCCACCGTTCACTACAATATGATCAGTAATGGTGCATGAACCAGTAGACCAGCCCATGTCACCTCTACCTTCAATATATTAGAGGGATTCTCAATCATTTGCATAAATGGTCGAAGAGTTAGAGGTAGATATGAGGGTTAGCCAGAAAGCTTATTTAGCCTACACTGGAACTATAGCACGATTCTGCCATATGACACCAGTGTTATGACACATTTAGCAGGTTGTTGGCAGTGATGATTATCTGAGAATATTATATTATGTAGGTGACCCTCATGCCTGCTGGGATATGAGCACCAATGTAATGAGATGTTGATTGGTCCTCATCTGACACATACAGTATCTTTCAATGTTGCACATATCTATCAGCTCATATTATGTTCTCTGCAAACAATCAATTTTATAGATTTGTATTTAACATTTATTTTAGCAGGCAGGTCAATTAAGAACACATTCTTATTTACAATGACAGCCTTGGATTCAAATATATAGAATTGTTTATTTGTTCATTGGTTCATTTCATTGTATAGGCCAGATATTTCCAGCTAAAAGCTGAGTTGAAGTATAGACAAACAAAATAAAGATGTTGTTAAAATGCTAGCCAGCTTGTTGATGGGAACGGTTGTTAAAATGCTAGTCAGCTTGTTGATGGGAACGGTTGTTAAAATGCTAGTCAGCTTGTTGATGGGAATGGTTGTTAAAATGCTAGTCAGCTTGTTGATGGGAACGGTTGTTAAAATGCTGGCCAGCTTGTTGATGGGAACGGTTGTTAAAATGATAGCCAGCTTGTTGATGGGAACGGTTGTTAAAATGATAGTCAGCTTGTTGATGGGAACGGTTGTTAAAATGCTGGCCAGCTTGTTGATGGGAACGGTTGTTAAAATGCTAGCCAGCTTGTTGATGGGAACGGTTGTTAAAATGCTAGCCAGCTTGTTGATGGGAACGGTTGTTAAAATGCTAGCCAGCTTGTTGATGGGAACGGTTGTTAAAATGATAGCCAGCTTGTTGATGGGAACGGTTGTTAAAATGCTAGTCAGCTTGTTGATGGGAACGGTTGTTAAAATGCTAGTCAGCTTGTTGATGGGAACGGTTGTTAAAATGCTAGTCAGCTTGTTGATGGGAACGGTTGTTAAAATGCTAGTCAGCTTGTTGATGGGAACGGTTGTTAAAATGCTAGCCAGCTTGTTGATGGGAACGGTTGTTAAAATGATAGCCAGCTTGTTGATGGGAACGGTTGTTAAAATGATAGCCAGCTTGTTGATGGGAACGGTTGTTAAAATGCTAGTCAGCTTGTTGATGGGAACGGTTGTTAAAATGCTAGTCAGCTTGTTGATGGGAACGGTTGTTAAAATGCTAGTCAGCTTGTTGATGGGAACGGTTGTTAAAATGCTAGTCAGCTTGTTGATGGGAACGGTTGTTAAAATGCTAGTCAGCTTGTTGATGGGAACGGTTGTTAAAATGCTAGTCAGCTTGTTGATGGGAACGGTTGTTAAAATGCTAGCCAGCTTGTTGATGGGAACGGTTGTTAAAATGCTGGCCAGCTTGTTGATGGGAACGGTTGTTAAAATGATAGCCAGCTTGTTGATGGGAACGGTTGTTAGAATGCTAGCCAGCTTGTTGATGGGAACAGTTGTTAAAATGCTAGCCAGCTTGTTGATGGGAATGGTTGTTAAAATGCTGGCCAGCTTGTTGATGGGAACGGTTGTTAAAATGTTGGCCAGCTTGTTGATGGGAACGGTTGTTAAAATGCTAGCCAGCTTGTTGATGGGAACGGTTGTTAAAATGCTAGTCAGCTTGTTGATGGGAACGTTGTTAAAATGCTAGTCAGCTTGTTGATGGGAACGGTTGTTAAAATGCTAGTCAGCTTGTTGATGGGAACGGTTGTTAAAATGCTAGTCAGCTTGTTGATGGGAACGGTTGTTAAAATGCTAGTCAGCTTGTTGATGGGAACGGTTGTTAAAATGCTAGCCAGCTTGTTGATGGGAACGGTTGTTAAAATGCTGGCCAGCTTGTTGATGGGAACGGTTGTTAAAATGATAGCCAGCTTGTTGATGGGAACGGTTGTTAGAATGCTAGCCAGCTTGTTGATGGGAACAGTTGTTAAAATGCTAGCCAGCTTGTTGATGGGAATGGTTGTTAAAATGCTAGCCAGCTTGTTGATGTGAACGGCTGAGAGATAGATACATTAGTAGATATAAGAGTAAAGGACTCAGGGTCCCTGTTTATGTCACGACTTCCTCCGAAGCTGCCTCCCCACCTTGTTCGGGCAGGCTTCGGCGTTCATCGTCAACGGCCTTCAAGCCACTGCCGCTCCATATCTCATCATTCCATTTGTCTTGTCTTGTCAATTACACACACCTGGTTCATATTCCCCTCATTAGTACGTGTTTAAGTGTTCCCTCTGCCCCCCTGTCCTTGTGGGTGATTGTTCATTGTGAGGATTATTAGCTCAGTTGAGCTAAGTATTTTGTATTGCTGGGGTATTTTCCCTGTGTGCATGTTTGTTCCAGTGCGGCTGTTTTGCGCACTGGACTGGTTACGCTGGATTACGGAATAAATTCTGTATACTGTGATTTACCCTCCTGCGCCTGACTCCTTCAAATCACGCATCACAGAATTTACCACCTCATCGGGCGGGGGATTGCGCGATAAACCTCCGGGTAGACGCTGTGCCTCCCAGGAGTCGTGTGGATCCCCTGTCACAGGCTGAAACAGAGGCTATGGAAACATACAGTGAGGGAAAAAAGTATTTGATCCCCTGCTGATTTTGTACGTTTGCCCACTGACAAAGAAATGATCAGTCTATAATTTTAATGGTAGGTTTATTTGAACAGTGAGAGACAGAATAACAACAAAAAAATCCAGAAAAATGCATGTAAAAATTTTTATAAATTGATTTGCATTTTAATGAGGGAAATAAGTATTACAATGACCCAAAACACACGGCCAAGGCAACAAAGGAGTGGCTCAAGAAGAAGCACATTAAGGTCCTGGAGTGACCTAGCCAGTCTCCAGACCTTAATCCCATACAAAATCTGTGGAGGAAGCTGAAGTTTCGAGGTGCCAAACGTCAGGCTCGAAACCTTAATGACTTGGAGAAGATCTGCAAAGAGGAGTGGGACAAAATCCCTCCTGAGATGTGTGCAAACCTGGTGGCCAACTACAAGAAACGTATGACCTCTGTCATTGCCAACAAGGGTTTTGCCACCAAGTACTAAGTCATGTTTTGCAGAGGGGTCAAATACTTATTTCCCTCAAAAAATCAATTTCTAACATTTTTGACATGCGTTTTTCTGGATTTTTTTGTTGTTATTCTGTCTCTCACTGTTCAAATAAACCTACCATTAAAATTATAGACTGATCATTACTTTGTCAGTGGGCAAACGTACAAAATCAGCAGGGCATCAAATACTTTTTTCCCTCACTGTACGTCACCGAGTCCCTGTGCCAGGGGTTTGTACATCCCTCCACTTCACCAGCCTCCTCAAGTTTCTTTTTTGTGAAGAAGAAAGACGGCGGTCTACGCCCTTGCATTGATTATCGATCACTGAACAAGGAGACTATACGATTTAATTATCCTCTCCCCCTCATTCCTTCAGTGTTCGAGTCAATGCATGGGGCGCGCTTCTTCACCAAATTAGATCTCCGGAGTGCGTACAACCTGGTGCGTGTCCGAGAGGGGGATGAGTGGAAGACAGCTACGGTTTGATGAATGCTCCATCCGTCTTCCAGTCCTTTGTGAACGAGGTGTTTTGGGACATGCTTGGTCGTGGTGTAGTGGTCTACATCGATGACATTCTGGTGTATTCCACTACGCGCTCCGAGCATGTGTCCCTGGTTCGCAAAGTGCTGGCCCGACTGTTGGAAAATTACCTTTATGCCAAGTCAGAAAAGTGTGTTTTTCCAGCAGTCCGTCTCCTTCCTCGGATACCGCATTACCACCTCAGGTGTGGAGATGGAGGGAGATCGCATTTCAGTCGTGCGTAATTGGCCGACTTCAACCACGGTTAAGGAGGTGCAGCGCTTTATTGGCTTCACCAACTACTATCGGAGGTTTATCCGGGGCTTTGGCAAGGTCGCAGCTTCCATTACATCTCTGTTGTAGGATGGGCCGTCCCGGCTCCGCTGGTCTGCTGAGGCTGACAGGGCCTTCAGTAACCTGAGAAGTCTGTTCACCTCAGCCCCGGTACTGGCCCACCCCGATCCATCACTACCGTTTGTAGTGGAGGTGGATGCGTCCGAGGTAGGGATAGGCGCTGTCCTATCTCAACACTCGGGCACGCCACTCAAGCTCCGCCCCTGTGCCTTCTTCTCTAAGAAGCTCAGGCCGGCGGAGCAGAACTATGAGGTTGGTGAACGGGAGCTGTTGGCTGTTGTCCGAGCCCTGACTGTGTGGAGGCTTTGGCTCGAAGGGGCGAAACACCCTTTCCTGGTCTGGACGGACCACCATAACCTGGAGTACATCCGGGCAGCGAGGTGGCTGAATCCTCGCCAGGCCAGGTGGGCCCTATTCTTCACCCGGTTTGATTTCACACTATCATACATCCCGGGTAAAATAACGTGAAGGCAGACACATTGTCACGGCTGTATGACACAGAGGAGAGGCCCAGAGACAACACCCCCATGCTCCCGGCCTCCTGCATTGTGGCGCCGGGTAGTATGGGCGATGGACGTGGATATAGAGCAGGCATTACGCACAGAGTCATCTCCACCTCAGTGTCCAGCTGGGTTGCGATACGTGCCTGCTCTTATCCGTGACCGTCTGATCTACTGGGCACACACGTCACCCTCCTCTGGTCACCCAGGTATCGCTCGTACAATGTGCTGCCTGACCAGAAAGTACTGGTGGTCTACCTTGGCTAAAGACATGAGGGTGTATGTCTTGTCCTGCTCGGTGTGCGCCCAGAGTAAGGCACCTAGGCACCTCCCAGCGGGTAAGTTACAACCTTTACCAGTTCCACAACGACCATGGTCTCACCTGAGTGTTGATTTCCTTACCAATCTTCCCCTCTCCCAAGGTAGCACCACCATCCTGGTCATTGTGGACCGCTTTTCCAAGGCCTGCTGCCTCCTTTCTCTGCCCGGTCTCCCCACGACCCTGCAAACTGCGGAGGCCCTGTTTACACAAGTCTTCCGGCACTACGGGGTACCAGAGGATATAGTATCTGACAGAGGTCCCCAGTTCACATCCAAGGTCTTGAAGGCGTTCATGGAACGTCTGGGGGTCTCGGTCAGCCTGACCTCTGGTTTCCACCCCAAGTCTAATGGGCAGGTGGAACGGGTAAATCAGGATGTGGGTAGGTTCCTGCGGTCCTACTGCCAGGACCGGCCGGGGGAGTGGTCGGTGTTCTTGCCATGGGCCGAATATGCCCAGAACACTCTTCGTCACTCCTCCACTAACCTAACGCCATTCCAATGTGTTTTAGGTTACCAACCGGTTCTGGCACCGTGACACCAGAGCCAGACCGAGGCTCCTACGATGGATGACTGGTTTCGGCTCGCGGAGGAGACGTGGGACGCTGCCCCGTTCACCTCCAACGCGCCGTGCGTCGTCAGAAGGCCAACGCTGACCACCACCGCAGTGAGGCTCCGGTCTTTGTACCGGGTGATCGGGTCTGGCTCTCGACCCAGAATCTGCCCCTCCGCCTGCCCTGCCGGAAGCTGAGCCCGCAGTTTGTGGGGCCGTTCAAAGTCCTGATGAGAATCAACGTGGTTATTACTCCCCCATGATTACCATATTAACCTCTCGTTTCATGTGTCTCTCCTCGGGCTGGTGGTGGCTGGTCTGCTGAGTGAGCCGGGGTATTTTCCCCGTGTGCATGTTTGTTCCAGTGCGCCTGTTTTGCGCACTGGACTGGTTACGCTGGATTACGGAATAAACTCTGTATACTGTGATTTACCCTCCTGCGCCTCTCCTTCAAATCACGCATCACAGTTTATCCTAACACTCCTCTCTACTCTCTTTTTTAGTTTTTTTCACCCAGCTTTCCTCTTCAAAGCGCCTGTCCTTGTAGTGGTCTTTTTCACCTTTTCAACAGCTGTGTGTTCAGCTTAGGTTTCCATAGTAACCTCTCTAACGTTAAAGGATCAAGGCTTCAATCTGGAGATGGAGAATTCACAGGACAGAAAATAATGCTGTTACCGTAGTGAGCGTTGACATTCGTTTTTAGAGGTCACCAGAGAGTAGTAGCAAGCGATCAAGAGGCATGGAGAGATTTAACTAGCACATTATAACTGTAGACAGAGTTGGAGCGTCTTCAGCTTGTTCAAGCGAGCCAAACAAACCCATGAACTCTGCTAAAAAACAAGAGCTGGATGATTATGTTCTCCAGGGCCACAGTTGGAGAAAAATGTGTTGGCTGTGTGTGTGTGTGTGTGTGTGTGTGTGTATCTCTCAAGACTGTGTTTACACATCGGCAGTGAAGCACAGGGTCTTACGGCTAAAGAAGCACCTGTGGATCTCTCTCTCTCCAACACTCTAACCCCTGTCTTTTCTCTCCGTTTGATAAACAGGCCCAGGTGAATGGAGTCAGTGGCCGGGAGAGCACAATCACACAGCATCACTCGGCAGCTGCGTTTTCAAATAGGCCCCTAATTTCATTTCATGTGTAAATATTTGTTTGGTGTCAGAAGCGTGGCCGGCAGGAGTAAAAGCCGGGCAGGGAGTTGTGACAAGAAATTATGCTAGCTTGCCTTGTGTGCAGGTTAGGAGCAATATGATCTTGGTGGGATGGTTGATACTGTAGCATGCAGGGGACAGGAAAGCCCTTCAGATAAGAAAGACTAATTACCAACAGGCTTGAGCAAACACAAACTTTGCGGCACAAGTTGATCAACTGTACTATACCTTTCTGATAATATATCTATATTAAGATATCCATCAAAGTTGAGGTCAATTTCATTTCAATTGAGTCAATTTAGAGTCAGAAAATTGCAATTAGAGTTTCAGTTTACTTCCTGAATGGAAAGAATTGGAATAGAATTGATATCAACCCCGATGTCAACATTAAGTATAATAATGAAACAGCTCACTCAAAATCAGTCAGAGAGCATTCCACCATCCTCTCAACCTTCTCCTGTGGTAGAGTAATATACCAGAGCTGTATCTAGTCTACCATCCTCTCAACCATCTCCTGTGGTAGAGTAATATACCAGAGCTGTAGCTAGTCTACCCAGACTCCATGTCTGGGACATACACTGCATGACCAAAAGTATGGGGACACCTGCTCCTCCAACATCTCACTCCAAAATCATGCGCATTAATATGGAGATGGTCCCCCCTTTGCTGCTATAACAGCATCCACTCTTCTGGGAAGGCTTTCCACTAGATGTTGGAACATTGCTGCGGGAACTTCCTTCCATTCAGCCACAAGAGCATTAGGGAAGTCGGGCACTGATGTTGAGCGATTAGGCCTGACTCGCAGTCGGCGTTCCAATTAATCCCAAAGGTAGGATGGGGTTGAGGTCAGGGCTCTGTGCAGGCCAGTCAAGTTCTTCCACACCGATCTCGACAAACCATTTCTGTATGGACCTCGCTTTGTGCACTGGGGCTTTGTCATGCTGAAACAGGAAAGGGGTTTCTCCAAACTGTTGCCACAAAGTTGAAAGCACAGAATCGTCTAGAATGTCATTGTATGCTGTAGCGTTAAGATTTCCCTTCATTGGAACTAAGGGGCCTAGCCCGAACCATGAAAAACAGCCCCAGACCATTATTCCTCCTCCACTAAATTTTACAGTTGGCACTATGCATTGGGGCAGGTACCGCTCTCCTGGCATCCGCAAAACCCAGATTTGTCCGTCAGACTGCCAGATGGTGAAGCGCGAGCTTTACACCCCTCCAGCCGACGCTTGGCATTGCGGATGGTGATCTTATTGTGTGCAGCTGCTCGGCCATGGAAACCCATTGCATGAAACTCCCGACGAACAGCTCTTGTGCTGACATTGCTTCCATAGGCAGTTTGGAACTCGGTAATGAGTGCACTCAACAATCCCATTCTGTGAGCTTGTGTGGCCTACCACTTCGCGGCTGAGCCGTTGTTGCTCCCAGACGTTTCCACTTCACAATAACAACCGAATCCACTAATTTGAAGTGGTGTCCACATACTTTTGTATATATAGTGTACCAACCTGCCCATGGCGCGGCCATATGCCAACATCATGAACATCAGTGGGGGAGGTGACAGATTGGCCATTCCGCCTCCCCTGTCATTGGCCGTCTGCCAGGAAGTCCCGCCCACCAAGGGAAGTCCTGAGGGGAAAGTATGGTGGTTGTAGTGGGAGGTCCAGAGTTATTTGGTTCAGGGGCTGTTCCATTAACTTGATTAATGGCCTCATTACTACCAGCAAACACTACTAGGAGAGAAGGAGTCTAAGAAAGCCTAAAGAGAGGAGAGAGGGAGATGGATAGAGGGAGGGAGGGAGGGAGGGAGGGAGGGGGGAAGGGAAGGAGGGGGGGAAGGGGGGAAGGAAGGAAGGAAGGAAGGAAGGAAGGAAGGAAGGAAGGAAGGAAGGAAGGAAGGAAGGAAGGAAGGAAGGAAGGAAGGAAGGAAGGAAGGAAGGAAGGAAGGAAGGAAGGAAGAGAATGTGTGTGTGAGAGAGAGAGAGAGAGAGAGAGAGAGAGAGAGAGAGAGAGAGAGAGAGAGAGAGAGAGAGAGAGAGAGAGTAGCAAGAGGGAGGAGAGAGAGAGGAGAGAGAGAGGGAGAGGAGAAGAGAGAGAGAGAGAGAGAGCATTGCTGGCTGCAACAAGCTAGGCAGCAGGGCTATGCCCACACCTGAGGCCACTCAGCCTCGTTAGGCTGCAACGCACCTGGGAAATTTAAGTCACTGCTTTGGTTCAGCAGGGGAGAGCTCCTGGCTGGACGCCGGAGGCTGAGCGCTACAGACATTTGTTTGATGCCCCTGGACATTGGGTTCTCCACAGGAAGATATAACCGGATCTAGCAGCCTAGATAGTTTTCATTAAAGTTCAGTCTAACTCTAGACTCAGTTAAGGAGAGTGGGAGAGTGTTTTGTTTTTAGTTACAGTTTGAGAGCTTGGTGAACCTTTAATTTTGAATAATATGCCAGCCTAGCCTGGTTTAAGCTGTGCCCATGTGTGTTGGACTTCTGTCATTGTTCCTCGTCACTGCCATCCTACCAGCCAAGGCTAGTGAAGTATCTATTGAACTGTGTGCCCATTCGCCAAGACTCCCGCTGTCACTTAGCACAGATCACGGAACAGAGAGAATGACTGAAGTGTATGGAGCGAAGCTATAACCGCATTGCATTACTTACAGTGATTCATCCTTCATGACAATATGGTAATCATACTCCAAAAGGCTTTCTGTTGTATCCCTCACGCCTCTCAACTGCTCATTGTAGTTTATTGTACCCTTGTGATCATAATGATACTTCACTCATTTCATTTAACATGAGAAAAGAGAATGCTGGGACTGAAATGTACTGCTGTATAAAAACCCTCAGAAACACCATGTTTACAGTCAGTAAAGTTTCTTCTCTAAGAAGCTCAGGCCGGCGGAGCAGAACTATGAGGTTGGTGAACGGGAGCTGTTGGCTGTTGTCCGAGCCCTGACAGGGGTGGAGGCTTTGGTTCGAAGGGGCGAAACACCCTTTCCTGGTCTGGACGAACCACCATAACCTGGAGTACATCCGGCCAGCGAGGAGGCTGAATCCTCGCCAGGCCAGGTGGGCCCTATTCTACAGATCACGGTGTTCGGAATCAGCTTTATCAGAATCAGAACTACCTTTATTCACCAAGTACATTTACAGACACCCAGAATTCAGTGGAGGCTGCTGAGGGGAGGACGGCTCATAATAATGGCTGGAACAGAGCGAATGGAATGGCATCAAACACACAGATTGATACAATTCCACTTATTCCACTCCAGCCATTACCACGAGCCCGTCCTCCCCAAATAAGGTGCCAGCAACCTCCTGTGCAGGAATTTGACTCAGTGAAATTATGCTGGGAGCAATAGACCAATGTACAGACAGAGGAATTTACAAAGTCTACATACAATGTTTGGTCTTTCAGACCCTTTTGAATGGTACTTCTCAAGTTTAAACCCACTCCATGGCATCTCAGAGAGCATGGCATTGGCCAAGGCGGGGGTGTTTCAACTTCTTACCTTCGCCCACGTATTTTCCGCTAGAATTGGTCTCAGTGGGCTGTAGGACCCTCCACTCTCACATTAAAAACCAAAAGGGCTATTATTTTGAAAACACAAACAGGAAAGCAGCCCTCCACCTCTAACGTAATGTGAAGAGGAGCCAAGATCACACAGTGAGCCAAGACATCTCCATACATACATGCATACTGATAACTGGCTTAAAGCCTACATTCTTTACAACAACAAATTCATTCTGCTGATAATAATGGAATATATCGTTGCGATATGTTTCTCTGCTAAATTTAACTGTTGAAATAAACATCCATATGCAACCATTTTGCACAACCATTGAAATGTAGGCTCATAAGACTGGGTGGGAATTTTCATGTTGTCTGTGTTAGTATCTTTTGTCTTTAGTGTTGAACCAAAGATCCTATCAACATGTATCTTGTGGAGTGAGGGCCATTTCAACTATCCTGGAAAGTATTGCTGTTAACCTGAGCTGTAAAAACTCTGACGTTCTCTTTTAAAGTAAGCCCCTCCGTCACCATCACTGTAGCAAGTGTATTAGATGGGACTCTGTACTGTTTTCATTGGTTCTGTCATGGCAACCTTGTAACAGAGGCCTGCTTCATAATTGGATTCTGGTGTTGGGGACAATAAGCTCAATTCCCACGGCAACGCAAAGGAAACAAAAGAAACGGAAACGCTTGACCTTTTTGTGCTTCACTGGAACAGAGAGACGGCTTCCTCTGTCGGTAAAAATAACTCATTATTGTTGCTCAAGTGTGTGTGTGATATATATCAGATATCATCCACCATGCATGACGGACATATTTGGAGCAACAACACACAGTACAACATTGCCACAGAGGTGACAGTGATGACAGGTGACAAGATAATTGACGCACGGTTAAACAACTACTTAAAGTGGCAAGAGAAATGAGAGAACATGAGACACTCTTATGTAGGTGTCATAACCAGCCATTAAATAACACACTATATGTCACAACAGATGTTAATATAACGGTCATGACAGTGTTATGACCATATTATGACAGGTTGTGACAAGTTATGTCAGTTGTTATGACATTTTATGACATGGTTATGACGTGTCATAACGTGTTATGACACTGGGAGTCAAGTAAAGCGTTACCGATATTTTTGTGTCAGTTTCTATTATTTTCTTTGTGGAAGTTGTTTTCCTCAGTCAGATAAGAGGCAGAGGAGCAGCCTTCTATAACATGAAAGGTGTGTACATATCTGGCAGGGTGGAACATGGATAGCGATAATTTCAAGCGAGACAGTTTTCTTTTTGTACTTTCCCCCAGACAGATATCAAAAGAATGTCATATTGGTAGAGATGCTAATGAATAATTTTGTCTCTTTCAGATATGGAGATGACATTCAAAACAAATAGAGATGTAGGATCTTAATTGAGCCAGTTTTCTACAGCAGAAAAACAAATCCTGCAGCAACAGGAAATGTGAGTTATTGTGTAGATTCTAATTAATGGACATTATTGTAGGGGTTGATACATTTTTTATAAGGGAAAATCTAGTATTACATTTCAAAGTGGAAATTACAAACGTCGGAAGCGTTTTTAAACCTGAAATACACTACAAGTGTTACATTTCCTGTATTGCAGGAAAGTTCTCCAGAAACAGGGTGATCAAATGAAGACCCTACATCTGTATCTTATAGGCTGTGTTCCAGGCTGACCACATTCTGTTCTTGTTGCTAACTAACCATCTGTAATCATTGACACTGGCATAAACAAGTTCTTATGTTCATGGAGCCTCCATTTTGTTTGGATTTACCAATTACATAGCTCTTTCTAATGACACTTTACTCTGTCTTAATCCTCCCTCTTTAACACTGAAGTGTGCACAGTGCTGCTGTTGCTTTGTGGACCAATGGGAGACTTGAAAGATGTTATCCACTGCTGATCACAATGAACGCTTCATAAGTGTTCAATGTCAAGAAAAAGGACTGGGATGTAATGGATTTGTAAGGCTTTGTGAGGACTTGTCGTTAGGCACGTGTCGTAACGAATCGATGTATGCTACAACCCACAGGGTAACAACTGGTTGAATCAACGTTGTTTCCACATCATTTCAACAACAAAATGTATGCGATGACGTTGAATCAACGCGGAAAACTGATTGGATTTGCAAAAGCACATCAAAAATAGACGTTGAACTGACGTCTGTGCCCAGTGGGAATACAGTAGCTGAATATACAATTGTTGTTGTGAAAGGTCTGTCAAGCTAAGCAGTATGTTGACTAGGTTTCTATCAACAAGACTGCTCTGAATATGCTTAACAAAAAGCTTCATAGAAATGAAAGAAAACCAACAACTTTGCTGATAAAGAGTGGTCGCACCTGAGACCCTCTTCCTCTTCCTCTGGGTGATAATGACGGCGCGATTAATTAAAAGACGGCGCCGAAACCCATGTCCCTCGTCTCTACTCAATCTGACCTTATTGTGTGCCACTTCTAGGCCGAGCTCTTCAGAGCGACGCTCATACAAATCAGATTTGAGTAACAGTATATGGCCTTGCCACACCTCCTGCTCAACAGGGTAGGAAGGAAAGGATATCTTCGTTGGGACACACCAACGTGTTGTTAATATTGAAAGGATAAACTATTGGAATGAGTTGTATTGATAGCTAATAGCTAATCGACTAGCTGCCCACTGGGCACACACTGGTTGAATCAACGTTGTTTACACGTCATTTTAATGAGATTACGTTGAACCAACGTGGAATAGATGCTGAATTGACGTCTGTGCCCAGTGGGTGTTGTGTTGCCTAGTTATTGTAGCAGAGTAAATACAGCTAAATCTGGCAAGGCCGTTTCAACTAGAAGAGCATAGTGTAGTATAGTATTGATTTTGCATTAGAATAGAATGATGGCTCGCTAGATCTTTATGGAAAAGGCTTTTTATATCATTATTGGAGGTCACCCATCCATACATCTGTTTCAAATTATAACATAATAATGCCACATATTACTGCACCCTGAAAAGCTGAATTAATTTATCTGGATAGCCTGTTACAGATTTATGACCCATCTACAGTAGATTTAGTGAAGAGACATCAGTCTAAACTCAATGTTGCCCTATCAGTCACAGTGTAATCACTGTCCGCAGATGAGCTGACATGTAGATTGCTGTTTTCAGTGATAAGTAGCTGTCTGTTGTGACTCTCCACTTCTTGTTTAATTAAGATATGTTTTATTATAAGTTGTCTTTCTGTCTGTCTGCCCATCCGTCCGCCCCCTCTGTCTATCTGAGACTATAGTACTCTGAGCTTGTCTGGTTACTAGTCTGAGACTATAGTACTCTGAGCTTGTCTGGTTACTAGTCTGAGACTATAGTACTCTGAGCTTGTCTGGTTACTAGTCTGAGACTATAGTACTCTGAGCTTGTCTGGTTACTAGTCTGAGACTATAGTACTCTGAGCTTGTCTGGTTACTAGTCTGAGACTATAGTACTCTGAGCTTGTCTGGTTACTAGTCTGAGTCTATAGTACTCTGAGCTTGTCTGGTTACTAGTCTGAGACTATAGTACTCTGAGCTTGTCTGGTTACTAGTCTGAGACTATAGTACTCTGAGCTTGTCTGGTTACTAGTCTGAGTCTATAGTACTCTGAGCTTGTCTGGTTACTAGTCTGGGTCTATAGTACTCTGAGCTTGTCTGGTTACTAGTCTGAGTCTATAGTACTCTGAGCTTGTCTGGTTACTAGTCTGACTCTATAGTACTCTGAGCTTGTCTGGTTACTAGTCTGAGTCTATAGTACTCTGAGTTTGTCTCTATATCTGGCCATACAGCCATACAAACAAAACATGACCTGAATGGGAATTTAGTTACTGCAACTAATACTGTGTAAGGTACATACTCTTGGCTGGATGGTTTGACAAGACTTTGACTTTGATCAAGTGGATGTTCTCGTCCTGATTGCCACTGACAGCACAGCATGGACTCAGTCGATTGACAGCCTGAAAAGGATGATTGCAGAATGCTGGTAGAGTTATATGATGATTAACTTGAGATGCAATCTAACTTGTGATTTCCAACTAAGAGTAGATTCCTTATTATTAGGGACATTGGATTGGTTTGATAGGAAGGTTTGAAACTATAGAAGATGATGAACTGTTGAAAAATATTCCTCTGTATTTTTCATCTGTAAAAAAAAAAAAAAACATTTTTGTAGCTTCCAAAATTCAGTGGGGAGAATAAAATGATAAATCATCTAAAAATAAGCTATTTGTTTTTAATTAACTTTCATTTAGTTACATAAAACTCTTCATGATTATTTCAGGTTCATGTAAAACAGCCCCGGTTCCCCAGAATAAGTAAGAAGCTGATGTTGTGTCAATAAATAAATCATTCATGCAATTATTTAATTTTTCTCGGATGGTTGAGGGGCAGGTCTTGGGGAACTGTGGTTTTTGACATTGTGGGAGATCTGTCGACGTGCCCTTGAGCAGGGCGTTGACCCTGGTTGCTTCTGTGTGTCGCTCTGGATGGGAGTCTGTCAGATGACTAATGTGATATATTGTATGTTTTAAATATTCAATAAAAAAATATGT
>NW_028158805.1:72500-80000 GCF_964263955.1 Coregonus lavaretus | reverse complement strand
TTTGAGCTTCTTCAGTCTGTGTCATAAAGTCGATACTTTTCTGTGTCTCGTTCAGAGTGAGTGACACATTGACTTTATATAGTGTACCAAGAGTTGTTCCCTCGCTTACGGCCATACCAGCCTGAATACGCCCGATCTCGTCCGATCTCGGAAGCTAAGCAGGGTCGGGCCTGGTTAGTACTTGGATGGGAGACCGCCTGGGAATACCAGGTGCTGTAAGCTTTTTGTCCCAGTAGAGCGTGCTCTTGTGTCATGGAGCAATTGCCTTTTATTTATCACCCTAATAATATCATGGATTGTTATTGGACTAAATGCAGTTTGTGTGTGCTGCCCTGCCCTGCCCTGCCCTGCCCTGCCCTGATCAAATCAAATAATGGACATTGCGTTTCCCTCAAAATGTAGGCAGTACATACAGCCTTTGTTTTTAGTCTAGGAGACTGTCAATGTCTGTAGTCCATTAGGGCACTATAAAATCCCTTCAATGTTTTGCCTGATTCCGTTAATTCCCAAGTTCCCTTTTCTCCGTTTAGATTTCCCCGTTGACCGTTTGTCCCTGTTTTGGCAGGTTTTCGCTCTCAAAAGTACACCTTTTTAATAGCAAAACAGCACAATTGGATGTTCTATGTCCACAACAATGTTTAAACCCTATCAGGTGACCATTTTTGAGGTCTGGGAAAAATGGAAGACATTTAGATTTTGGGGTGTAGTTACCCTTAAATGCAAGCGTGCACCAGGAAGAGACCTTTGTTTGGTTAAGCGGTGTTGCTGTAGGACAAATGGCCACTGGAGTGATGCAAATGATCACGGTATAATTCTGCCAGGCAGGCATAGGCTACTTTGTAGTTAACATTTACTTGCGAAGGTTTTGGGGGAAAGCCATTCCTTCCCTACCAGAAGAAGGTTATCATTAGCATCATCGCTAACGGCTACACAAAGTGTAGACATACGCGCGCACCGCACACATGCACACAGACAGGGGCATTCCTGTGCCCTTTCAGAAAGTTCATGGAAATACCAATCACTGATGCATTTTGTTCATGTCTTATGATTGGCTTGGGCAAATTAATATGTTTTCTAACAAGTTGAATAGATTTAGTTGATTTCCTACTAAGTTCAATAAATGTTTGAATATTGTTGAATTTGGGTTTAATGTCTGGATTCCGTGATTCGGTCCGCAACGCATATTTTATAGGGCCCTAGTCCATGAACTTGTCATAAGTCAACATAGGATATGCCCTCTTCCACCCCCACAAGACTCAAATATATATATATATATATATATATATATATATATATATATATATATATATATCTTGGAAATGTAAGCAAGGTTTGAGCTTCTTCAGTCTGTGTCATAAAGTGGATACTTTTCTGTGTCTCGTTCAGAGTGAGTGACACATTGACTTTATATAGTGTACCAAGAGTTGTTCCCTCGCTTACGGCCATACCAGCCTGAATACGCCCATCCTGATTGGAGAAGTGACGACAGGTGCGAGGTTTGAGCTGTGAGTGAGTGTTTGCTGAAGAGTGTTTGTGAGAGAGCTATTTTTGTTAATTAATTGGATTTCGAAATATATTTTTTGTTTTAGTTTTTCCCCCTTGCAGTTTTTCTGCTTGGGGGAGAGTTTTTTTGAAGCACTATGACGGACAACATGGAAACGACAAACGGAATGGACAAAGACAATGAAAGGGCGAAACGGAAGAAAAATGAAGATAAAGAAGGAAGGAAATATGGCAAAGAATACACGGTGGCAATTGAGTTGGAAGGAGATGACAAGGTGACGACAATGGAACTACTACGAGCAATTAAGGAGGCGTGTGGAGAGGTGGTGGGATGCCGAATGAAAGGAGAAAAGAAGTATGAAATTACGATGAGAAATGGAAAAGGAAAAGAACGTTTAATGGATGGAATACGGATAAAGGACACCAGGATTGTGGCGAGAGATGTTAATGTGAAGGAATTGGTGGTGTCTTTTATGAATCTCCCAGTATATGTAGAAGATAGTGAGATACTGGACAAGCTGATTAGATGGGGAGTGGAAGCCGTTTCGGAGATAAGGAGGAGAGTTTGGCCAGGAACGGAGGTGGCTGATGGGACACGATTCTGCAAAGTCAAGTTCACAGAAAAAGTGACATCATTGCCTTACTCTACAAGAATTGAGACGTTGGAGGGAGCAGAATATTTTAGGGTCCTTCATGACAATCAGGTCAGAGTGTGTCGGTTGTGTATTCAACCCGGGCACATAGTTAAAGACTGCCCTGAATTTAAGTGTTTCAAATGTGGCAAGCAAGGACACTATGTGAGAGAATGTGTTGGAGAGAGGGAAAGGAATTTCTGTGGTGGATGCAGAAAGAGATTGGCGGAGTGCAACTGTGGAGAGGATAAGGCTGAAGAGGGGAGTCAAGCACTATTCGAGGAAGAAGTTGTATTGTCGCAAGAAGGAGAAGAAGATGGAGGAGAGGACGTGGTGGAGAGTGGAGAGACGGAGGAAGGAAGAAGGGAGAAGGACCAGAAGATGAATGAAATTGGGAGTAGTATGGACTCAGAAATAAGAAGAGGGAGTTTTCAGGAGGAGGGGGGGAGTGGACTGGGGGGAAGCACGGGGGACTCACAGGTTTTGGGGGATAGCCCAGTACTAACAAGTACCTCGGGGGGTGAAGAAATGGAGAGAGGTTCGAGTTTGAGAACAATAACAGAAACGACAACGACGGCTATAAATGAGACGGAGATGAACACGGGGAGCACAACGATGACAATACCAGAGACGGAGATGAACATGGGGAGCACAACGGATGAGGGTGACAAGAAGTTGAGTTGGATGGATAACATGGACTTGGAGGAGATATCGGACACGGACGATGGAGAAAAGATTGAAAGAACGAGGGAAGGATACAGGAAGAGGAAAGCCGGGGGAAGAGGGGGAGAGAAAGGGTGGAAGAGGAAAGAAACTGGATAACAGGTAGAGGATAATGAAATTATATTTTATTATTCTATTATTTATTAGAATGGTAAATATAATGTCAATAAATGCAAATGGGTTGAGAACAATGGGAAAATTTAATAGAATAGTACAAATGAAGAATTCAGATATTTTATGTATTCAAGAGACGCACTGGGATAATGCATGTGTTTTAGAAGTAAAAAAAATATGGAGGGATTTTATTTATGTTAACAATGGCAGGGGAAATTCAAGTGGGGTCGCAATTTTATTAAGGAAGGATGTAGTGGAAAATGTGAAGAAGATATATAATGATAATAATGGGAGGATTTTAATTTTGGATTTTGAATATATGAATAGGGTTTTTAGGATTATAAATATTTATGCGCCGAATAATGAGATAGAGCGAAAGAATTTATTTTTAGAATTAGGGAAATGGTGCAAGGGTAACTGTATTTTAGTAGGGGATTTTAATGTTAAAATGAATAGATTAGATATGAAAAGGGGAGCTATTTTTAGAAATGACGTATCTAGGGGGGTCTTAAGGAAGATTATGGTTGAAAACAGTTTGATTGATATATGGAGGGAGGAGAATCCGAACAAGAGAGGAATTTCTAGAAGGCAGGTGGTTTTAGGGGAGTTGAAACAGACGCGAATAGATCTGGTTTTAGTAAATGAGGGTTTAAGGAATTTTATGAAAGAAATTAAGTATGTTTTTACAGCTTTTAGTGATCATGCGGCGGTGGTATTTTCTTGTGGAGTAAGGGCACATACTAAATCTGGTGGGCTGTGGTGTTTAAATAATAGCTTGCTAGAGGAGGAAAATTATATTGAGATGATATCAGAATGTATTGGGAAGGCCAAAAGACAACAGTTAATGGAGGTGAATATGGGGTTGTGGTGGGAGGAGCTGAAAACCAAATGTAAGGAATTGACTATAAAATATGCTGTTAAGAGGAATTATTTTTTGAAAAAGAAGGAGAGGGAACTACGTAAGAAGGTTAAACATGAAGTTGAGTGTATAGAAAAGGATGAAGGTCATGGGGTGGAGGATTATTTACTGGCTAAGGATGCACTTGATGAATATGAGAAGAAGAAATGTAATGCGGCGATTGTAAGGAGTAGAGTGCAATATGCGATAGAGGGGGAAAGGTGTACTTCATTTTTCTTGAATTTAGAAAAAAGAAGACAAGAGAAGATTTATATTACGGAGTTAATTAATGATAAAGGGGAAAAGGTTAATGATTTGGTGGGGATTCTGGATACGGTCGAGAGATATTATGAATGCTTATTTAAAAAAGAAGAGGTTAATGATTCCTGTATGGATAAGGTGCTTGAACACGTGGATACTAAGTTAACAGAAGGGGAAAAAAACATGTGTGATGAAGATATGAGTCTAACTGACATTAAGGAGGCCATATTAGATGCTAATTGCAATAGGAGTCCGGGGTCTGATGGCCTAACTGCGGAATTTTATAAATCTTTTGCAGATTTGTTGGCTCCAATTTTAAGAAAACTGTATGAATATATTGAAAAGACTCAAGTGGTGCCAGATTCGCTGGCCACAGGAGTTTTAACCATACTGTATAAAAATAAAGGGAGTCGTGTAAATTTGGATAATTATAGACCATTGACACTTTTAAATTGTGATTATAAGATCTTAGCCAAGGTCTTAGCTAATAGAGTTAAAAAAGTTATGGGAGGAGTAATAGCAGAGACACAAGGATATAGTGTACCAGGGAGGGATATTTCTGACACAGTGGGAACAATAAGGGATGTGATAAAGCATATGGGGGAGGAAGGGGGGTTTGTGATGAGTTTGGATCTAAATAAGGCTTTTGATAGAGTTGATCATTCCTTTTTACTGCGTACACTTGGGAAATTTGGGTTTGGTGAAAGAATGATAGGTTGGATTAGATTATTGAATGGAAATGCAAGGAGCAGAGTAAAATGTAATGGGATTTTAACAGATTCTTTTCCTCTGGAGAGATCTGTTAGGCAGGGATGTCCGTTATCAGCTGCTCTTTATAGTTTATCGGTGGAGCCGCTTGCAGTAATGATTAAAGCAAACAAATTAATTCGAGGTATACGGATACCGGATGGGGGGGAGAGTGTTATACAGCAATATGCGGATGATACTACATGTACTGTGATAGATGTTGAAAGTGTGAAGAATGTAATGGAGTGTTTTGAGGTATATGGCAAGGCATCAGGGGCAAAACTTAATGTTGAAAAATCTGAAATAATGTATGTGGGGATAGATGAAAAAGTGGACTGTGGATTCCCTTTCAAAAAGGCTGAAGGTTATATAAAGACTTTAGGGGTGGTTTTGGGGGTGGATAAAGAAGGGACGAGAGATGAGACATGGACTGGGGTTTTGAATAAAATAAAACATACTCTATCTTATTGGAAGGCAAGAAAACTGTTCTTGAGGGGGAAGGTGGTGGTGATTAATTCTTTGGTGGCATCCAAATGTATCTATGTTCTAGGTTCGTTGGATATGCCACAATGGGTGTTAAAAGAATTCAATGGTTTGGTTACAGATTTCCTATGGGAGGGGAAGGGGACTAGGATTGCAAGGGCAACTCTTATCTCGGATTTAAAGGATGGGGGGTTGAAATTGGTGGATTTGGATGTGAAGAGAAAAGCAATGAGAATAAAAACTGTGCAAAAATACTTATATGGGGAGGTAGATTATGGATGGAAAAGGTTTTTTAAACATTTTTTGTACAGAAGTGGGGGTTGTGAAGAAAGTGGATTATTGATGTCATGGAAGAAGGATATGTTGGAGGGTTTGCCTGAGTTCTATAAAGAGGTGTTCTTGGCATGGGGGGAATTTCTTCCTAAGATTGAGTACACATGTACAAATAAGGACAACATATTTAATCAGCCTGTGTTTTTGAATCCGAAAATAGAGAGTGGGGGGAAGGTGCTGTACAACAAAATGTTCATGAAGGCTGGGTTAATATTGGTAAAAGATTTTCTTTACGAGGTTATACCGGGGTTTTTAAGGGGGCAGGCAATTCTGGATACTGTGTGGGAGGTTGATGATACAGTGGAGAGAAAATTAGTATTGCAGATATACGAAAGAATTAAATTATGCATTCCGGGTGAGTGGATAAAAGTGATAAATGGGGAGGGGGAATATGAGGACTTGTATGTGCTGCCAAGTCTCTATGTGGGTAAAGGATCGGGGAAACAAGTTTTATCAAAAGTAACACAGAAAAGATTGTACAAGTGTATGTTGAAGTCTGTGTGTGTGAGGCCTGCGGCTGAGAGGATGTGGGAAAAAATGTTTATTGATTTGGATGTTTCTTTGATGTGGGAGAATTTGGTTTTGTTTGGGAATAAACGAAATTGTGAGAACATGGATTTTATGATACGGCATAATCGTATATACACAAACATTATTTTACATCAGATAAACCGCGATGTAAGGCGGGAATGTGACGTGTGTATGATGAAGCCAGAGTCTTTGTTGCATTTATTTGTTGAATGTCCAAGTCTGACAGGTTTTTTTAAGGAAGTAAAAATTTTGCTGTGGAGGCACTGGAGAAAAGAGTTTTTAGAAAGTTTTGTATGGGATAGGTTAATATTATTTGGAGTAATGGGGAAATGTTTGGGTGTGAATGTGTACCTGTTGAATATTGTTTTGAGTTTTGTGAGGTATGCAATTTACTGTAGAAGGAATATGAAACATTTTGAAGGGAAAAAGGTGAATGTCTGGGTAATCTTTAAAGCAGGTTTAAGAAAGCAGGTGGAATTAATGTATAATGCAAAACTAGAGAAATTTGAAAGTATGTTTATAAAGGGGAGTACTTTAGTGTCTATGGAGGAGGGAGGAGGGGGAGTTAGGGTTAACTTCTGAAATGGAGTATGTCTAATGTCTATATTAGATTTTTTTGAAAGAATTATTTTGAATATTTTCTTTGTTTATTTTTTTTGATAGGGGGTGGCTTTTATCTGCCTATTTTGTGGGTGGAATTTGTTATGTCTTAGTCATGTCTGAGTTTTTTCTGTATTTTTATTTCTTTGGGTTCTTTGATTTGATAGGGGGTGAATTGTTCACCTGCCTATGTTAGGATAGTGTCTGCTGTATTGTTCATTGTAATATTGTACTGTAAATATTGTAAAAAATTGAATTTTTTGATAATAAAAAGAGAAAAAAAAAAAAATACGCCCGATCTCGTCCGATCTCGGAAGCTAAGCAGGGTCGGGCCTGGTTAGTACTTGGATGGGAGACCGCCTGGGAATACCAGGTGCTGTAAGCTTTTTGTCCCAGTAGAGCGTGCTCTTGTGTCATGGAGCAATTGCCTTTTATTTATCACCCTAATAATATCATGGATTGTTATTGGACTAAATGCAGTTTGTGTGTGCTGCCCTGCCCTGCCCTGCCCTGCCCTGATCAAATCAAATAATGGACATTGCGTTTCCCTCAAAATGTAGGCAGTACATACAGCCTTTGTTTTTAGTCTAGGAGACTGTCAATGTCTGTAGTCCATTAGGGCACTATAAAATCCCTTCAATGTTTTGCCTGATTCCGTTAATTCCCAAGTTCCCT
>NW_028158805.1:62500-70000 GCF_964263955.1 Coregonus lavaretus | reverse complement strand
CAATTGCCTTTTATTTATCACCCTAATAATATCATGGATTGTTATTGGACTAAATGCAGTTTGTGTGTGCTGCCCTGCCCTGCCCTGCCCTGCCCTGATCAAATCAAATAATGGACATTGCGTTTCCCTCAAAATGTAGGCAGTACATACAGCCTTTGTTTTTAGTCTAGGAGACTGTCAATGTCTGTAGTCCATTAGGGCACTATAAAATCCCTTCAATGTTTTGCCTGATTCCGTTAATTCCCAAGTTCCCTTTTCTCCGTTTAGATTTCCCCGTTGACCGTTTGTCCCTGTTTTGGCAGGTTTTCGCTCTCAAAAGTACACCTTTTTAATAGCAAAACAGCACAATTGGATGTTCTATGTCCACAACAATGTTTAAACCCTATCAGGTGACCATTTTTGAGGTCTGGGAAAAATGGAAGACATTTAGATTTTGGGGTGTAGTTACCCTTAAATGCAAGCGTGCACCAGGAAGAGACCTTTGTTTGGTTAAGCGGTGTTGCTGTAGGACAAATGGCCACTGGAGTGATGCAAATGATCACGGTATAATTCTGCCAGGCAGGCATAGGCTACTTTGTAGTTAACATTTACTTGCGAAGGTTTTGGGGGAAAGCCATTCCTTCCCTACCAGAAGAAGGTTATCATTAGCATCATCGCTAACGGCTACACAAAGTGTAGACATACGCGCGCACCGCACACATGCACACAGACAGGGGCATTCCTGTGCCCTTTCAGAAAGTTCATGGAAATACCAATCACTGATGCATTTTGTTCATGTCTTATGATTGGCTTGGGCAAATTAATATGTTTTCTAACAAGTTGAATAGATTTAGTTGATTTCCTACTAAGTTCAATAAATGTTTGAATATTGTTGAATTTGGGTTTAATGTCTGGATTCCGTGATTCGGTCCGCAACGCCTATTTTATAGGGCCCTAGTCCATGAACTTGTCATAAGTCAACATAGGATATGCCCTCTTCCACCCCCACAAGACTCAAATATATATATATATATATATATATCTTGGAAATGTAAGCAAGGTTTGAGCTTCTTCAGTCTGTGTCATAAAGTGGATACTTTTCTGTGTCTCGTTCAGAGTGAGTGACACATTGACTTTATATAGTGTACCAAGAGTTGTTCCCTCGCTTACGGCCATACCAGCCTGAATACGCCCATCCTGATTGGAGAAGTGACGACAGGTGCGAGGTTTGAGCTGTGAGTGAGTGTTTGCTGAAGAGTGTTTGTGAGAGAGCTATTTTTGTTAATTAATTGGATTTCGAAATATATTTTTTGTTTTAGTTTTTCCCCCTTGCAGTTTTTCTGCTTGGGGGAGAGTTTTTTTGAAGCACTATGACGGACAACATGGAAACGACAAACGGAATGGACAAAGACAATGAAAGGGCGAAACGGAAGAAAAATGAAGATAAAGAAGGAAGGAAATATGGCAAAGAATACACGGTGGCAATTGAGTTGGAAGGAGATGACAAGGTGACGACAATGGAACTACTACGAGCAATTAAGGAGGCGTGTGGAGAGGTGGTGGGATGCCGAATGAAAGGAGAAAAGAAGTATGAAATTACGATGAGAAATGGAAAAGGAAAAGAACGTTTAATGGATGGAATACGGATAAAGGACACCAGGATTGTGGCGAGAGATGTTAATGTGAAGGAATTGGTGGTGTCTTTTATGAATCTCCCAGTATATGTAGAAGATAGTGAGATACTGGACAAGCTGATTAGATGGGGAGTGGAAGCCGTTTCGGAGATAAGGAGGAGAGTTTGGCCAGGAACGGAGGTGGCTGATGGGACACGATTCTGCAAAGTCAAGTTCACAGAAAAAGTGACATCATTGCCTTACTCTACAAGAATTGAGACGTTGGAGGGAGCAGAATATTTTAGGGTCCTTCATGACAATCAGGTCAGAGTGTGTCGGTTGTGTATTCAACCCGGGCACATAGTTAAAGACTGCCCTGAATTTAAGTGTTTCAAATGTGGCAAGCAAGGACACTATGTGAGAGAATGTGTTGGAGAGAGGGAAAGGAATTTCTGTGGTGGATGCAGAAAGAGATTGGCGGAGTGCAACTGTGGAGAGGATAAGGCTGAAGAGGGGAGTCAAGCACTATTCGAGGAAGAAGTTGTATTGTCGCAAGAAGGAGAAGAAGATGGAGGAGAGGACGTGGTGGAGAGTGGAGAGACGGAGGAAGGAAGAAGGGAGAAGGACCAGAAGATGAATGAAATTGGGAGTAGTATGGACTCAGAAATAAGAAGAGGGAGTTTTCAGGAGGAGGGGGGGAGTGGACTGGGGGGAAGCACGGGGGACTCACAGGTTTTGGGGGATAGCCCAGTACTAACAAGTACCTCGGGGGGTGAAGAAATGGAGAGAGGTTCGAGTTTGAGAACAATAACAGAAACGACAACGACGGCTATAAATGAGACGGAGATGAACACGGGGAGCACAACGATGACAATACCAGAGACGGAGATGAACATGGGGAGCACAACGGATGAGGGTGACAAGAAGTTGAGTTGGATGGATAACATGGACTTGGAGGAGATATCGGACACGGACGATGGAGAAAAGATTGAAAGAACGAGGGAAGGATACAGGAAGAGGAAAGCCGGGGGAAGAGGGGGAGAGAAAGGGTGGAAGAGGAAAGAAACTGGATAACAGGTAGAGGATAATGAAATTATATTTTATTATTCTATTATTTATTAGAATGGTAAATATAATGTCAATAAATGCAAATGGGTTGAGAACAATGGGAAAATTTAATAGAATAGTACAAATGAAGAATTCAGATATTTTATGTATTCAAGAGACGCACTGGGATAATGCATGTGTTTTAGAAGTAAAAAAAATATGGAGGGATTTTATTTATGTTAACAATGGCAGGGGAAATTCAAGTGGGGTCGCAATTTTATTAAGGAAGGATGTAGTGGAAAATGTGAAGAAGATATATAATGATAATAATGGGAGGATTTTAATTTTGGATTTTGAATATATGAATAGGGTTTTTAGGATTATAAATATTTATGCGCCGAATAATGAGATAGAGCGAAAGAATTTATTTTTAGAATTAGGGAAATGGTGCAAGGGTAACTGTATTTTAGTAGGGGATTTTAATGTTAAAATGAATAGATTAGATATGAAAAGGGGAGCTATTTTTAGAAATGACGTATCTAGGGGGGTCTTAAGGAAGATTATGGTTGAAAACAGTTTGATTGATATATGGAGGGAGGAGAATCCGAACAAGAGAGGAATTTCTAGAAGGCAGGTGGTTTTAGGGGAGTTGAAACAGACGCGAATAGATCTGGTTTTAGTAAATGAGGGTTTAAGGAATTTTATGAAAGAAATTAAGTATGTTTTTACAGCTTTTAGTGATCATGCGGCGGTGGTATTTTCTTGTGGAGTAAGGGCACATACTAAATCTGGTGGGCTGTGGTGTTTAAATAATAGCTTGCTAGAGGAGGAAAATTATATTGAGATGATATCAGAATGTATTGGGAAGGCCAAAAGACAACAGTTAATGGAGGTGAATATGGGGTTGTGGTGGGAGGAGCTGAAAACCAAATGTAAGGAATTGACTATAAAATATGCTGTTAAGAGGAATTATTTTTTGAAAAAGAAGGAGAGGGAACTACGTAAGAAGGTTAAACATGAAGTTGAGTGTATAGAAAAGGATGAAGGTCATGGGGTGGAGGATTATTTACTGGCTAAGGATGCACTTGATGAATATGAGAAGAAGAAATGTAATGCGGCGATTGTAAGGAGTAGAGTGCAATATGCGATAGAGGGGGAAAGGTGTACTTCATTTTTCTTGAATTTAGAAAAAAGAAGACAAGAGAAGATTTATATTACGGAGTTAATTAATGATAAAGGGGAAAAGGTTAATGATTTGGTGGGGATTCTGGATACGGTCGAGAGATATTATGAATGCTTATTTAAAAAAGAAGAGGTTAATGATTCCTGTATGGATAAGGTGCTTGAACACGTGGATACTAAGTTAACAGAAGGGGAAAAAAACATGTGTGATGAAGATATGAGTCTAACTGACATTAAGGAGGCCATATTAGATGCTAATTGCAATAGGAGTCCGGGGTCTGATGGCCTAACTGCGGAATTTTATAAATCTTTTGCAGATTTGTTGGCTCCAATTTTAAGAAAACTGTATGAATATATTGAAAAGACTCAAGTGGTGCCAGATTCGCTGGCCACAGGAGTTTTAACCATACTGTATAAAAATAAAGGGAGTCGTGTAAATTTGGATAATTATAGACCATTGACACTTTTAAATTGTGATTATAAGATCTTAGCCAAGGTCTTAGCTAATAGAGTTAAAAAAGTTATGGGAGGAGTAATAGCAGAGACACAAGGATATAGTGTACCAGGGAGGGATATTTCTGACACAGTGGGAACAATAAGGGATGTGATAAAGCATATGGGGGAGGAAGGGGGGTTTGTGATGAGTTTGGATCTAAATAAGGCTTTTGATAGAGTTGATCATTCCTTTTTACTGCGTACACTTGGGAAATTTGGGTTTGGTGAAAGAATGATAGGTTGGATTAGATTATTGAATGGAAATGCAAGGAGCAGAGTAAAATGTAATGGGATTTTAACAGATTCTTTTCCTCTGGAGAGATCTGTTAGGCAGGGATGTCCGTTATCAGCTGCTCTTTATAGTTTATCGGTGGAGCCGCTTGCAGTAATGATTAAAGCAAACAAATTAATTCGAGGTATACGGATACCGGATGGGGGGGAGAGTGTTATACAGCAATATGCGGATGATACTACATGTACTGTGATAGATGTTGAAAGTGTGAAGAATGTAATGGAGTGTTTTGAGGTATATGGCAAGGCATCAGGGGCAAAACTTAATGTTGAAAAATCTGAAATAATGTATGTGGGGATAGATGAAAAAGTGGACTGTGGATTCCCTTTCAAAAAGGCTGAAGGTTATATAAAGACTTTAGGGGTGGTTTTGGGGGTGGATAAAGAAGGGACGAGAGATGAGACATGGACTGGGGTTTTGAATAAAATAAAACATACTCTATCTTATTGGAAGGCAAGAAAACTGTTCTTGAGGGGGAAGGTGGTGGTGATTAATTCTTTGGTGGCATCCAAATGTATCTATGTTCTAGGTTCGTTGGATATGCCACAATGGGTGTTAAAAGAATTCAATGGTTTGGTTACAGATTTCCTATGGGAGGGGAAGGGGACTAGGATTGCAAGGGCAACTCTTATCTCGGATTTAAAGGATGGGGGGTTGAAATTGGTGGATTTGGATGTGAAGAGAAAAGCAATGAGAATAAAAACTGTGCAAAAATACTTATATGGGGAGGTAGATTATGGATGGAAAAGGTTTTTTAAACATTTTTTGTACAGAAGTGGGGGTTGTGAAGAAAGTGGATTATTGATGTCATGGAAGAAGGATATGTTGGAGGGTTTGCCTGAGTTCTATAAAGAGGTGTTCTTGGCATGGGGGGAATTTCTTCCTAAGATTGAGTACACATGTACAAATAAGGACAACATATTTAATCAGCCTGTGTTTTTGAATCCGAAAATAGAGAGTGGGGGGAAGGTGCTGTACAACAAAATGTTCATGAAGGCTGGGTTAATATTGGTAAAAGATTTTCTTTACGAGGTTATACCGGGGTTTTTAAGGGGGCAGGCAATTCTGGATACTGTGTGGGAGGTTGATGATACAGTGGAGAGAAAATTAGTATTGCAGATATACGAAAGAATTAAATTATGCATTCCGGGTGAGTGGATAAAAGTGATAAATGGGGAGGGGGAATATGAGGACTTGTATGTGCTGCCAAGTCTCTATGTGGGTAAAGGATCGGGGAAACAAGTTTTATCAAAAGTAACACAGAAAAGATTGTACAAGTGTATGTTGAAGTCTGTGTGTGTGAGGCCTGCGGCTGAGAGGATGTGGGAAAAAATGTTTATTGATTTGGATGTTTCTTTGATGTGGGAGAATTTGGTTTTGTTTGGGAATAAACGAAATTGTGAGAACATGGATTTTATGATACGGCATAATCGTATATACACAAACATTATTTTACATCAGATAAACCGCGATGTAAGGCGGGAATGTGACGTGTGTATGATGAAGCCAGAGTCTTTGTTGCATTTATTTGTTGAATGTCCAAGTCTGACAGGTTTTTTTAAGGAAGTAAAAATTTTGCTGTGGAGGCACTGGAGAAAAGAGTTTTTAGAAAGTTTTGTATGGGATAGGTTAATATTATTTGGAGTAATGGGGAAATGTTTGGGTGTGAATGTGTACCTGTTGAATATTGTTTTGAGTTTTGTGAGGTATGCAATTTACTGTAGAAGGAATATGAAACATTTTGAAGGGAAAAAGGTGAATGTCTGGGTAATCTTTAAAGCAGGTTTAAGAAAGCAGGTGGAATTAATGTATAATGCAAAACTAGAGAAATTTGAAAGTATGTTTATAAAGGGGAGTACTTTAGTGTCTATGGAGGAGGGAGGAGGGGGAGTTAGGGTTAACTTCTGAAATGGAGTATGTCTAATGTCTATATTAGATTTTTTTGAAAGAATTATTTTGAATATTTTCTTTGTTTATTTTTTTTGATAGGGGGTGGCTTTTATCTGCCTATTTTGTGGGTGGAATTTGTTATGTCTTAGTCATGTCTGAGTTTTTTCTGTATTTTTATTTCTTTGGGTTCTTTGATTTGATAGGGGGTGAATTGTTCACCTGCCTATGTTAGGATAGTGTCTGCTGTATTGTTCATTGTAATATTGTACTGTAAATATTGTAAAAAATTGAATTTTTTGATAATAAAAAGAGAAAAAAAAAATACGCCCGATCTCGTCCGATCTTGGAAGCTAAGCAGGGTCGGGCCTGGTTAGTACTTGGATGGGAGACCGCCTGGGAATACCAGGTGCTGTAAGCTTTTTGTCCCAGTAGAGCGTGCTCTTGTGTCATGGAGCAATTGCCTTTTATTTATCACCCTAATAATATCATGGATTGTTATTGGACTAAATGCAGTTTGTGTGTGCTGCCCTGCCCTGCCCTGCCCTGCCCTGCCCTGATCAAATCAAATAATGGACATTGCGTTTCCCTCAAAATGTAGGCAGTACATACAGCCTTTGTTTTTAGTCTAGGAGACTGTCAATGTCTGTAGTCCATTAGGGCACTATAAAATCCCTTCAATGTTTTGCCTGATTCCGTTAATTCCCAAGTTCCCTTTTCTCCGTTTAGATTTCCCCGTTGACCGTTTGTCCCTGTTTTGGCAGGTTTTCGCTCTCAAAAGTACACCTTTTTAATAGCAAAACAGCACAATTGGATGTTCTATGTCCACAACAATGTTTAAACCCTATCAGGTGACCATTTTTGAGGTCTGGGAAAAATGGAAGACATTTAGATTTTGGGGTGTAGTTACCCTTAAATGCAAGCGTGCACCAGGAAGAGACCTTTGTTTGGTTAAGCGGTGTTGCTGTAGGACAAATGGCCACTGGAGTGATGCAAATGATCACG
>NW_028158805.1:52500-60000 GCF_964263955.1 Coregonus lavaretus | reverse complement strand
AACAATGTTTAAACCCTATCAGGTGACCATTTTTGAGGTCTGGGAAAAATGGAAGACATTTAGATTTTGGGGTGTAGTTACCCTTAAATGCAAGCGTGCACCAGGAAGAGACCTTTGTTTGGTTAAGCGGTGTTGCTGTAGGACAAATGGCCACTGGAGTGATGCAAATGATCACGGTATAATTCTGCCAGGCAGGCATAGGCTACTTTGTAGTTAACATTTACTTGCGAAGGTTTTGGGGGAAAGCCATTCCTTCCCTACCAGAAGAAGGTTATCATTAGCATCATCGCTAACGGCTACACAAAGTGTAGACATACGCGCGCACCGCACACATGCACACAGACAGGGGCATTCCTGTGCCCTTTCAGAAAGTTCATGGAAATACCAATCACTGATGCATTTTGTTCATGTCTTATGATTGGCTTGGGCAAATTAATATGTTTTCTAACAAGTTGAATAGATTTAGTTGATTTCCTACTAAGTTCAATAAATGTTTGAATATTGTTGAATTTGGGTTTAATGTCTGGATTCCGTGATTCGGTCCGCAACGCCTATTTTATAGGGCCCTAGTCCATGAACTTGTCATAAGTCAACATAGGATATGCCCTCTTCCACCCCCACAAGACTCAAATATATATATATATATATATATATATATATATATATATATATATATATATATATATCTTGGAAATGTAAGCAAGGTTTGAGCTTCTTCAGTCTGTGTCATAAAGTGGATACTTTTCTGTGTCTCGTTCAGAGTGAGTGACACATTGACTTTATATAGTGTACCAAGAGTTGTTCCCTTGCTTACGGCCATACCAGCCTGAATACGCCCATCCTGATTGGAGAAGTGACGACAGGTGCGAGGTTTGAGCTGTGAGTGAGTGTTTGCTGAAGAGTGTTTGTGAGAGAGCTATTTTTGTTAATTAATTGGATTTCGAAATATATTTTTTGTTTTAGTTTTTCCCCCTTGCAGTTTTTCTGCTTGGGGGAGAGTTTTTTTGAAGCACTATGACGGACAACATGGAAACGACAAACGGAATGGACAAAGACAATGAAAGGGCGAAACGGAAGAAAAATGAAGATAAAGAAGGAAGGAAATATGGCAAAGAATACACGGTGGCAATTGAGTTGGAAGGAGATGACAAGGTGACGACAATGGAACTACTACGAGCAATTAAGGAGGCGTGTGGAGAGGTGGTGGGATGCCGAATGAAAGGAGAAAAGAAGTATGAAATTACGATGAGAAATGGAAAAGGAAAAGAACGTTTAATGGATGGAATACGGATAAAGGACACCAGGATTGTGGCGAGAGATGTTAATGTGAAGGAATTGGTGGTGTCTTTTATGAATCTCCCAGTATATGTAGAAGATAGTGAGATACTGGACAAGCTGATTAGATGGGGAGTGGAAGCCGTTTCGGAGATAAGGAGGAGAGTTTGGCCAGGAACGGAGGTGGCTGATGGGACACGATTCTGCAAAGTCAAGTTCACAGAAAAAGTGACATCATTGCCTTACTCTACAAGAATTGAGACGTTGGAGGGAGCAGAATATTTTAGGGTCCTTCATGACAATCAGGTCAGAGTGTGTCGGTTGTGTATTCAACCCGGGCACATAGTTAAAGACTGCCCTGAATTTAAGTGTTTCAAATGTGGCAAGCAAGGACACTATGTGAGAGAATGTGTTGGAGAGAGGGAAAGGAATTTCTGTGGTGGATGCAGAAAGAGATTGGCGGAGTGCAACTGTGGAGAGGATAAGGCTGAAGAGGGGAGTCAAGCACTATTCGAGGAAGAAGTTGTATTGTCGCAAGAAGGAGAAGAAGATGGAGGAGAGGACGTGGTGGAGAGTGGAGAGACGGAGGAAGGAAGAAGGGAGAAGGACCAGAAGATGAATGAAATTGGGAGTAGTATGGACTCAGAAATAAGAAGAGGGAGTTTTCAGGAGGAGGGGGGGAGTGGACTGGGGGGAAGCACGGGGGACTCACAGGTTTTGGGGGATAGCCCAGTACTAACAAGTACCTCGGGGGGTGAAGAAATGGAGAGAGGTTCGAGTTTGAGAACAATAACAGAAACGACAACGACGGCTATAAATGAGACGGAGATGAACACGGGGAGCACAACGATGACAATACCAGAGACGGAGATGAACATGGGGAGCACAACGGATGAGGGTGACAAGAAGTTGAGTTGGATGGATAACATGGACTTGGAGGAGATATCGGACACGGACGATGGAGAAAAGATTGAAAGAACGAGGGAAGGATACAGGAAGAGGAAAGCCGGGGGAAGAGGGGGAGAGAAAGGGTGGAAGAGGAAAGAAACTGGATAACAGGTAGAGGATAATGAAATTATATTTTATTATTCTATTATTTATTAGAATGGTAAATATAATGTCAATAAATGCAAATGGGTTGAGAACAATGGGAAAATTTAATAGAATAGTACAAATGAAGAATTCAGATATTTTATGTATTCAAGAGACGCACTGGGATAATGCATGTGTTTTAGAAGTAAAAAAAATATGGAGGGATTTTATTTATGTTAACAATGGCAGGGGAAATTCAAGTGGGGTCGCAATTTTATTAAGGAAGGATGTAGTGGAAAATGTGAAGAAGATATATAATGATAATAATGGGAGGATTTTAATTTTGGATTTTGAATATATGAATAGGGTTTTTAGGATTATAAATATTTATGCGCCGAATAATGAGATAGAGCGAAAGAATTTATTTTTAGAATTAGGGAAATGGTGCAAGGGTAACTGTATTTTAGTAGGGGATTTTAATGTTAAAATGAATAGATTAGATATGAAAAGGGGAGCTATTTTTAGAAATGACGTATCTAGGGGGGTCTTAAGGAAGATTATGGTTGAAAACAGTTTGATTGATATATGGAGGGAGGAGAATCCGAACAAGAGAGGAATTTCTAGAAGGCAGGTGGTTTTAGGGGAGTTGAAACAGACGCGAATAGATCTGGTTTTAGTAAATGAGGGTTTAAGGAATTTTATGAAAGAAATTAAGTATGTTTTTACAGCTTTTAGTGATCATGCGGCGGTGGTATTTTCTTGTGGAGTAAGGGCACATACTAAATCTGGTGGGCTGTGGTGTTTAAATAATAGCTTGCTAGAGGAGGAAAATTATATTGAGATGATATCAGAATGTATTGGGAAGGCCAAAAGACAACAGTTAATGGAGGTGAATATGGGGTTGTGGTGGGAGGAGCTGAAAACCAAATGTAAGGAATTGACTATAAAATATGCTGTTAAGAGGAATTATTTTTTGAAAAAGAAGGAGAGGGAACTACGTAAGAAGGTTAAACATGAAGTTGAGTGTATAGAAAAGGATGAAGGTCATGGGGTGGAGGATTATTTACTGGCTAAGGATGCACTTGATGAATATGAGAAGAAGAAATGTAATGCGGCGATTGTAAGGAGTAGAGTGCAATATGCGATAGAGGGGGAAAGGTGTACTTCATTTTTCTTGAATTTAGAAAAAAGAAGACAAGAGAAGATTTATATTACGGAGTTAATTAATGATAAAGGGGAAAAGGTTAATGATTTGGTGGGGATTCTGGATACGGTCGAGAGATATTATGAATGCTTATTTAAAAAAGAAGAGGTTAATGATTCCTGTATGGATAAGGTGCTTGAACACGTGGATACTAAGTTAACAGAAGGGGAAAAAAACATGTGTGATGAAGATATGAGTCTAACTGACATTAAGGAGGCCATATTAGATGCTAATTGCAATAGGAGTCCGGGGTCTGATGGCCTAACTGCGGAATTTTATAAATCTTTTGCAGATTTGTTGGCTCCAATTTTAAGAAAACTGTATGAATATATTGAAAAGACTCAAGTGGTGCCAGATTCGCTGGCCACAGGAGTTTTAACCATACTGTATAAAAATAAAGGGAGTCGTGTAAATTTGGATAATTATAGACCATTGACACTTTTAAATTGTGATTATAAGATCTTAGCCAAGGTCTTAGCTAATAGAGTTAAAAAAGTTATGGGAGGAGTAATAGCAGAGACACAAGGATATAGTGTACCAGGGAGGGATATTTCTGACACAGTGGGAACAATAAGGGATGTGATAAAGCATATGGGGGAGGAAGGGGGGTTTGTGATGAGTTTGGATCTAAATAAGGCTTTTGATAGAGTTGATCATTCCTTTTTACTGCGTACACTTGGGAAATTTGGGTTTGGTGAAAGAATGATAGGTTGGATTAGATTATTGAATGGAAATGCAAGGAGCAGAGTAAAATGTAATGGGATTTTAACAGATTCTTTTCCTCTGGAGAGATCTGTTAGGCAGGGATGTCCGTTATCAGCTGCTCTTTATAGTTTATCGGTGGAGCCGCTTGCAGTAATGATTAAAGCAAACAAATTAATTCGAGGTATACGGATACCGGATGGGGGGGAGAGTGTTATACAGCAATATGCGGATGATACTACATGTACTGTGATAGATGTTGAAAGTGTGAAGAATGTAATGGAGTGTTTTGAGGTATATGGCAAGGCATCAGGGGCAAAACTTAATGTTGAAAAATCTGAAATAATGTATGTGGGGATAGATGAAAAAGTGGACTGTGGATTCCCTTTCAAAAAGGCTGAAGGTTATATAAAGACTTTAGGGGTGGTTTTGGGGGTGGATAAAGAAGGGACGAGAGATGAGACATGGACTGGGGTTTTGAATAAAATAAAACATACTCTATCTTATTGGAAGGCAAGAAAACTGTTCTTGAGGGGGAAGGTGGTGGTGATTAATTCTTTGGTGGCATCCAAATGTATCTATGTTCTAGGTTCGTTGGATATGCCACAATGGGTGTTAAAAGAATTCAATGGTTTGGTTACAGATTTCCTATGGGAGGGGAAGGGGACTAGGATTGCAAGGGCAACTCTTATCTCGGATTTAAAGGATGGGGGGTTGAAATTGGTGGATTTGGATGTGAAGAGAAAAGCAATGAGAATAAAAACTGTGCAAAAATACTTATATGGGGAGGTAGATTATGGATGGAAAAGGTTTTTTAAACATTTTTTGTACAGAAGTGGGGGTTGTGAAGAAAGTGGATTATTGATGTCATGGAAGAAGGATATGTTGGAGGGTTTGCCTGAGTTCTATAAAGAGGTGTTCTTGGCATGGGGGGAATTTCTTCCTAAGATTGAGTACACATGTACAAATAAGGACAACATATTTAATCAGCCTGTGTTTTTGAATCTGAAAATAGAGAGTGGGGGGAAGGTGCTGTACAACAAAATGTTCATGAAGGCTGGGTTAATATTGGTAAAAGATTTTCTTTACGAGGTTATACCGGGGTTTTTAAGGGGGCAGGCAATTCTGGATACTGTGTGGGAGGTTGATGATACAGTGGAGAGAAAATTAGTATTGCAGATATACGAAAGAATTAAATTATGCATTCCGGGTGAGTGGATAAAAGTGATAAATGGGGAGGGGGAATATGAGGACTTGTATGTGCTGCCAAGTCTCTATGTGGGTAAAGGATCGGGGAAACAAGTTTTATCAAAAGTAACACAGAAAAGATTGTACAAGTGTATGTTGAAGTCTGTGTGTGTGAGGCCTGCGGCTGAGAGGATGTGGGAAAAAATGTTTATTGATTTGGATGTTTCTTTGATGTGGGAGAATTTGGTTTTGTTTGGGAATAAACGAAATTGTGAGAACATGGATTTTATGATACGGCATAATCGTATATACACAAACATTATTTTACATCAGATAAACCGCGATGTAAGGCGGGAATGTGACGTGTGTATGATGAAGCCAGAGTCTTTGTTGCATTTATTTGTTGAATGTCCAAGTCTGACAGGTTTTTTTAAGGAAGTAAAAATTTTGCTGTGGAGGCACTGGAGAAAAGAGTTTTTAGAAAGTTTTGTATGGGATAGGTTAATATTATTTGGAGTAATGGGGAAATGTTTGGGTGTGAATGTGTACCTGTTGAATATTGTTTTGAGTTTTGTGAGGTATGCAATTTACTGTAGAAGGAATATGAAACATTTTGAAGGGAAAAAGGTGAATGTCTGGGTAATCTTTAAAGCAGGTTTAAGAAAGCAGGTGGAATTAATGTATAATGCAAAACTAGAGAAATTTGAAAGTATGTTTATAAAGGGGAGTACTTTAGTGTCTATGGAGGAGGGAGGAGGGGGAGTTAGGGTTAACTTCTGAAATGGAGTATGTCTAATGTCTATATTAGATTTTTTTGAAAGAATTATTTTGAATATTTTCTTTGTTTATTTTTTTTGATAGGGGGTGGCTTTTATCTGCCTATTTTGTGGGTGGAATTTGTTATGTCTTAGTCATGTCTGAGTTTTTTCTGTATTTTTATTTCTTTGGGTTCTTTGATTTGATAGGGGGTGAATTGTTCACCTGCCTATGTTAGGATAGTGTCTGCTGTATTGTTCATTGTAATATTGTACTGTAAATATTGTAAAAAATTGAATTTTTTGATAATAAAAAGAGAAAAAAAAAAAAATACGCCCGATCTCGTCCGATCTCGGAAGTTAAGCAGGGTCGGGCCTGGTTAGTACTTGGATGGGAGACCGCCTGGGAATACCAGGTGCTGTAAGCTTTTTGTCCCAGTAGAGCGTGCTCTTGTGTCATGGAGCAATTGCCTTTTATTTATCACCCTAATAATATCATGGATTGTTATTGGACTAAATGCAGTTTGTGTGTGCTGCCCTGCCCTGCCCTGCCCTGCCCTGATCAAATCAAATAATGGACATTGCGTTTCCCTCAAAATGTAGGCAGTACATACAGCCTTTGTTTTTAGTCTAGGAGACTGTCAATGTCTGTAGTCCATTAGGGCACTATAAAATCCCTTCAATGTTTTGCCTGATTCCGTTAATTCCCAAGTTCCCTTTTCTCCGTTTAGATTTCCCCGTTGACCGTTTGTCCCTGTTTTGGCAGGTTTTCGCTCTCAAAAGTACACCTTTTTAATAGCAAAACAGCACAATTGGATGTTCTATGTCCACAACAATGTTTAAACCCTATCAGGTGACCATTTTTGAGGTCTGGGAAAAATGGAAGACATTTAGATTTTGGGGTGTAGTTACCCTTAAATGCAAGCGTGCACCAGGAAGAGACCTTTGTTTGGTTAAGCGGTGTTGCTGTAGGACAAATGGCCACTGGAGTGATGCAAATGATCACGGTATAATTCTGCCAGGCAGGCATAGGCTACTTTGTAGTTAACATTTACTTGCGAAGGTTTTGGGGGAAAGCCATTCCTTCCCTACCAGAAGAAGGTTATCATTAGCATCATCGCTAACGGCTACACAAAGTGTAGACATACGCGCGCACCGCACACATGCACACAGACAGGGGCATTCCTGTGCCCTTTCAGAAAGTTCATGGAAATACCAATCACTGATGCATTTTGTTCATGTCTTATGATTGGCTTGGGCAAATTAATATGTTTTCTAACAAGTTGAATAGATTTAGTTGATTTCCTACTAAGTTCAATAAATGTTTGAATATTGTTGAATTTG